>NC_056739.1:1993851187-1993983687 GCF_019279795.1 Protopterus annectens
CCACCTGTGTCCCTAAGTCTCTTATCACACTTTCAGTGTTTAGTGTACTGCCACCTATGTGGTAATTCATGGGTACATGTTTTTTCTCAAAGGGGATAACTATGCATTTCTTGGTATTGAGCTTGAGCCCATGGATCTGGCACCAAGCATCTGTTTCTGTAAGGCCCTTTTGTAGAATATCCACATAATTTGGGGATTCACTAATGGCTCCCAGTTTCCAGTCATCTGCGAACTTTGTTAGCCAGAGTCCCTTAGTGTTGGCCTGTACTTCAGAGAAGTAGATACCAAACATGAGCAGTCCCAGGACTGAACCCTGAGGTATTCCACTTGTCATTTGTCTGGAGCTGGATTTGGAGTCTGCTACTTTTACAGTGTGGGTTCTGTCAGTAAGCCATTTGGCCACCCATCGAGTGATGTAGGGATTAATGCCCAGCTTAGTAAGTTTATCTATGATTCCAGAGTGGGAGATGGTGTTGAAGGCCTTGGCGAGGTCCAGATAGGCTGTGTGGACCACCTTACCCTTGTCCACGGTTCTGGAGACTGATTCGAAGAAGTCAATCAGGATGTTCAATGTGCATACAGCTGCAGTCATAACAGATGGGTTATCCTGCCGTCAGGCGGGTCCTCGGTCGGCCGAATTCCAAAGTCTAGGTCCGGTGTCGGTTGTCATCGCTTCTTCCCTGACGTCAGTGCGGCAGGGGTATAAAAGAGGCAGCCGACGCCATTTTCTTCAGTCTTTCTTGCCGCGCGGTGCCCGAAGCAGAAGCAGTTTGCAAGTGCCGGAGAATATTTCAGCCAAAGTCTTCTTGAAAGCTAAGTACCCCGTTGGGGAAACTTTTCTTGCCTCAGACCGATGTTAGACAAAGTTAATAATTGCATTTCATGTGGGAAGCAAATACCGCATAAGGATTTCCACTCTTTCTGTATACCTTGCTTATGCCCAGACCACGACATCTCGGCCTGCCATTTTTGTGCTAGATTCAATAAGCGCACTATTAAGCGTCGGGCGGAGTTCGCCCTTCACTTTTTTGGCAAAAAGTTTAATTATATTATGTCATTGGATACTCCGACTCCAGTTTTGAGCAAAAAACGCAAAGATAAGGACCGACATATGAGGTTGCACCACCTACTGAAACCACGCTAAGGCCGACTACCGGTTCTCCGGTACTCAGCGAGGCGCCTACGCAGCCCCTGAGTACCGATGACAATGCATTACCGGTGTCTTCAGTACCCGAGGTCGCAGGCTCCTCGGCCCCCATTCCTACTACAGATCCCGACACCACTCCTGGCAGGGAAACTCAGAATTTAGACAGGCCTGCCATTTCTCAAGGGGTCTTCAGGCCTTCCTCCTTCTCCATTAAAGCCTTCACTAAATCTAAAGCAGCCATGAAAACCAAAAAACAGGTTCCTCAGACCCCCTGTCAAGGCACCATGCCTAAAAAACAGATGTTTAAAATGGCTGAGGATTTGATTACTCTTATCAGGGGTTCTCAACCCCCCTCTGACAAAAGGCCCAGATTAGAGGAAGACTACCCTTCCTCAGATCAAGCTTCTATTACCTCAGAACTATTTGAGGACCAGGATTATGCCTATTCTCCATTCGAAGACTCTGATGCAGAGGAGTCTATTCCCTCGGTCTCCCCCCCTGAGGACTTCTCTTTGGGGAAACCCTGCATACATTGAGGGAACACTTTCACTGGGAAGGCCAAGATTACTCAGATTCCAAGAAAAGGCTCAGGGAATTTCTTCTGCTCCCCCAGCATAGGCCTCTGGCTATCCCTCCTGTTTTAGATATATTGGATGATGTATACACAGAAGCCAGCCTTAATCCTGATTCTTTGCCTCCAGCTCCTGTTAAACCAGACAGGTATTACTGGGTTCCTGATTCTCACCAGTTCCTATATAAAAGCCATACTGCTGACCCAGAAACAATTTCACAGGGTCCCAAGGGAATTAAGGCCTCTACTGCTAAAAATCCATTACCCTCAGAGAGAGATTCCAGAGCTTTAGAAAGGTGGGGGAAAATGGTATACACCTCGGCCACTTTAACCATGAGGGCATTAAACTGTCAGTTCCATTTGTTAAAGTATCAACAGTTTTTGATATCTCAGCTGAAAAGCAAGATGACACAACCAGAACAACCAGATTTAAAAGAGTTGTAGGATTTGTTGCATGGTGCAGAGCAAGTGGGTAAACATACCTTGCAGTGTGGTTTTGATGCTTTAGAGGCCTCATGTAGAGCTGCTGTTACGGGGTCTGTTATACGTAGGCATGCTTGGCTCAAAGAGCAAACCTTACCAGATCATGTTAAAGCTAAATTATTAGATGCACCTCTTCAAAAAGATGTATTGTTTGGTGTTAAAGCTGAGGAGGTGCTGAAGAAAATGGAGGAAAAAGCGAAATCAATGCAAACAGTGAAAGATTTCCTGCAGGTACAGCCTCCACATTTCAGCAGAAACTGGCCTTCAAAAAATTGGTCCTTTCCAGCCACGGACAGACCTCAAAGGGGCAGATACATGTGCCCAAGGGGCAGAGGGCAACCTCAAGGATCTTACAGAGCCAGACAGTGGCAAGCACCAACCCCAAGAGGTGGAGAAGATAGATCACAGTCTTTTAGAAAACAGACACAATGACTTCCCCCTACACCTGCCAAGCAAAGCTTTAATGGCAGCACCTTTGGGCGGAAAACTGACATTATTCTCAAAAAATTGGCATATTGTTACAAAAGACAAATGGATTCTGGACATTATAGACAGAGGCTACAGGTTCCACTTTCACACCCTTCCAAAAATGAGAGGCATGCCAAACCTGCCACAAAATCAAAGGGCAGAGGCACAAAAACAAGTTGCAGCTCTCATGGACATGAAAGCAATTCAAGAGGTACCTGCAAAAGAACAAGGTCAAGGGTTTTATTCCAGACTATTCCTGGTACCGAGGAAAGACAAAGATTGGAGACTTATCTTAGACCTATCCATCCTAAACACATATCTACAGGTTCCAAAATTCAAGATGCCCATATTACAGCAGCTTCTTCCCATGCTGGGCAAGGAGTCTTGGCTGGTAACATTGGACCTCAAGGAGGCATACCTGCATGTCCCTATCAGACAAGATTGCAGAAGATACCTCAGATTTCTTGCAAGTTCAACCCATTACCAATTCTCTGCATTGCCCTTTGGCTTATCTACTGCGCCCAGAGTGTTTACGAAATGCCTGGCATCAGTAATCGCCTTCTGCAGACTACAAGGGATACAAATATACCCATATCTGGATGACTGCCTGATCCAAGCGGACAGCAAGGACATACTACTGCAGCACCTGGCATTTGTAATAAAACTGTTGAACTTCCTGGGATACACAGTCAACAAAAGAAATCAAAACTAATACCCTCTCAACAAATAATTTTCCTGGGTGCCAGCTTGGATACAACCACCCAGATGGCCTACCTCACGCCAGACAAGCAAGGGCAACTGTCTCAATACTTCAGAAAAATGGCAACTTACACCAGGCTAACTGCAAGGAAAATCCTGCAGGCTCTGGGATTCATGGCATCTTGCATCCTACTAATCCCATGTGCAAAGCTGCATATGAGGAAACTTCAATGGTACCTGAAAAACGTATGGTCTCAACACAGCCACAGCTTGGAAACAATTATCCCACTCATTCCATGCCTTCAAAAGGAATTTTTGTGGTGGACTCAAGCTTGCCAAAGAAACACAGGTCTTCCTTTCTGTGTACCTCAAGCAACTCAAATCATCACAACAGATGCCTCAGACTACGCCTGGGGAGCACACATGACAGATCAGTGCATTCAGGGAAAATGGACTCGAAAAGAGAAGCACCTTCACATCAACCAAAAGGAAATGCTAGCCGTGCAAAAGGCTATTATGACATTCAAAGACCTACTGCATCCAGGCTAGCTATTGATAAGGACAGACAATACCACAGTGATGTGGTACATAAACAAATGGGGGGAACTCATTCATACCCCCTGTGCAGGCAAACACTTTTTTGATAACTCCAGAACTTTTTGCACAATGACTTGGACAATAGAAAGTAGAAAGGGTTGTTTCCAAACCTAGAGAGCCTATACCAAGATAAATAACCAGAGATCTTGTACAGGTGTTTGGACACTGTGAGGGAAGAAAGTGATACAAATCTGGAAGGTTTTGTTTAACAGTATTTTAAAAGGAGAGGAAGCACCAACATGCTGGAAGAAACCTATGGTGGCTGTAATACATAAAGATGCAAAGACCCTTCAGACTTAGCTTCATATAGGCCCAATTCAATTTTAAATCATGATTATAAAGTGTTTATGTCTATAATAGCTAAATGAATGGCAAAGATGTGGCCAGAATTGATAAACATGGATCAGTGTGGTTTTGTGGGGGGGAGACAAACATTTGACAACATTAATAAAACAATGATAATTCAGAAGTAAGTAGCATGTAAGAAAATACTGTTAGTTGTGGTGGGTCTTGATGCAGAGAAAGCATTTGACAGAGTAAGCTGGGAGTTTATGAGTTGGGCAATAGAAGCATTTGCATTCCCTGACAACCATAACAACACTGTTAATTAGGAGGATACATGAGAGATCAGAGATGCAAATTAAAGTGGCAGGGTTCCTCTCTGACAAGTTGCTTCACAATAGAGAAACCAGACAGGGGTAACTTCTCTCCCCTTTATTTGCTTGATATTTAGAGCCATGGGCAAAGAAAATAAGGGACTTAGAAATTCAAGGATATAACTGGTATGCTACTCAAGAAAAAATGGCTTTATATGCTTATGATATTATTTTGTATCTCATAAAACCAAAAAAGGACATCTCAGTGTTTTGGAACATTTTGAGACAGTTTCAGGTCTTTTTTGGGATATAAAATTAATAAAGCTAAAACAAAGGTTATAGCTGTAATCTGTGTACCCACACATGAATTGGTTCAGCAATACCCATATTTATGGGTCATAATATTTAAGAGGAGTCTGTTATGGCAGTTAAGGATATGTGGGAAGAGACTAAAAAGATAATACAAAAAACTGAGAAACTGGAAGCTCTTCTTTATATATATATATATATATATATATATATATATATATATAGAGAGAGAGAGAGAGCAAGCAAGATACAAGCAGTGAAAATATTTTTTGTCCCTTTACTTTTTTATACAGATCAGGCATATTTTTATCAATCACTAGAAAAGTTGTGATGATGATGAGAATAGGTAAGAGGAGCATGGAATTTACTGGCGAAAACTGGCAAAGGAACCAAGTTATTGGGAGCAAATAACCAGAGACGGAAAGGTAGTAGAATGAGAAGAGGCCAGTAAGACATTTGGACTACAGGCTAGAGACTGCTTTCCCTATCAGGGATTGATATCAGAGAATAGGCAGAGAGAAAGGAATAGGGGAATAATAAATGAAAGGCATGATCTGGCAGAGTTTTCAGTTGAATCTAGAACAGAAGCAGCTGTTAAAAAAGGATAATTAATTAGTAGGGCATATATAATACATAACTGTAGGATTCAATCAGAGGGGGTTAGAAACAATTAGGAAGAGAGATTAGATAAGCAATTCACAAGGAAACAATGGGAAGACATATGTATGGCTACCAAATATGCAACAAAGTCCAGAAGATTTATTTTTTTGCGTGGAATTGTTTGCATAGGTATTTTCATACCCAGTGCAGACCCAGCTAGATGCCAGATGTTAGAGCTGTGGTGGGGAAGAAAAAAGTAACGGAGAACAAATGTTTTGGGAATGTAATGTGTTGGCAGACTTTAAAAATGATGTACAGAATACTCTATGAGAAATATTGGGTGAGCAAGTGGGTGTAACTAAAGAAATTATTTTGTGATCTAGGTTACAGGATATGAATTGCCTAGCCATAGTAAGGCCCTGTTAAACTTAATTCTGGTAGCTGCCAAAAAAGCGTTTACTTGTGAATGGAAAGCAAAAGTCTAAACCAGCTGTATCTGAAGTATTGAATATTGTAGCACAGAGATAAAATAAATGGAAATGGGATCTTTAGAAAAGTGTAGGAACAATTACATAGAAAAAAATGGAAATTATTGGAACAGTACATGCAGAATACTATTTTGTAGGAGTGAGGTTTAAGGGTAGACAGGAATTGAGCAATTTATGCAATGCTGGATTGATGATAGTTATTCAGAAGAATATGTGTGATGTATAATATTTGTATCCCAACCCAAAAGCACAAAAGTCAAGGTGCAGGATTACCAACTGGTAGATTTTGGTTCGAAACCTGGTTGGGGCACAGCTGGGCAGTAGCAGTATCTGTGCAGAAGAAAGGCTTGGCAATCTACCTCTGTAATATGCCATGAGAACTCTATGGGGCCTACCCATAAAGTTGCTGTGAGCTTATTTCAAAGGCAGGGCATCTAACTTTTTTATAATGTTTGTAACTGGAACATGTTAATATGGTGTGTTTTCTTTTATATAAGTGTATATTTGCTTATATCTTAACTGATAATTCAATAAAAGTGTTAAAAAAAACAGGTGGTGTTTTTGATACACCCGAACCATATTAACCTCAACTGGCTGCCTGGATGATAGGCTCTTTAGGCACCTGTTTACTGAGAAGGTGCAGCAGGTATTAATATAGGCAAGAAAGCCTGCTACTACAAAATCATATATTAGCAAATGGAAAATGTTTTCTAGTTGGTACCAACAACATAACTAGCACCCATTCAGGGTTAGTTGTTCTCTGGTTTTACAATAGTTGTGTGAGTTACTATCTTGTGGCCTTTCTTATTTCTCTGCCAAGGTTCATTTATCAGCCATTTCAGTAAGTCTGCCCATGGATCTTCCTCTTTCAAGGCAGTTGCATGTTAAACTGTTGAGGGTTTTGCATAAGAGACCTCCAAGACAACTGACATTCCGTCCTTGGGATCTTAATTTTGTGTTAGAGAAGCTATCATTTTCTCCATTAAAACCAGCTAATCTGGGTGAATTGAGGTTCTTAACATAGAAAACAGTTTTACTGATTGCTGTCTGCAAGAAGGGTGTCTGAGTTGCAAGCTCTGATGGTGAGTCAACACTACCTTATTTTCTACAAGGATATGGTTTGTTTGAGAACAATTGTTCATTTCTTGTGACAGTCAGAAGAAGAAACAACTGTTGTCAAAACAGACTGTTTCAAAATGGTTGTCTAAGGCTATTACCTTTTGTTGTACTCTCTATCACAAATCTGTTGAAGGTAGGGTCAAAGCCCACTCTACAAGGATATTGGCTTCTTCTATAGGTTTTTGGAAAGGGTTGGATTCTAGAAGTATTCTAGCAGCTGCTGGTGTGTCCTCTGTACACACTTTTACTAAACACTAGTAAAATAAAGCTTAAATATAAACCCCTATGTCACTAGATGGGTTGCAAACTGGCTCAAGGACAGAACCCACATGGTTAGAATTGCTGGAGCCATGTCAGACTCCAAACCAGTTACAACTGGCGTCCCACAAGGCTCAGTCCTGGGACCTCTCTTGTTCGGTATATATTTCTCGGCGGTACAGGCCAACACGGAAGGACTGTGGCTGACCAAGTTCGCAGATGACTGCAAACTGGGCGCCATAATCAACTCTCCAGCCGACACAAGCATCCTCCAAAAGGGCCTCATAGAAACAGACAACTGGTGCCAGAGCCATGGCTTCAAGCTAAACGCCAAAAGTGTATAGTCATCCCTTTGGCAAAAACAAAGTGCCCACAAATTACCACATAGGTGGTAATCCATTAAGTACAGAAGAAGTCATTAGGGACCTGGGGACCCAAGTTGATAGCAATCTCTCATTTGACAACCACGTGGCCAAAGTGGTTAGAAAAACATTTTATATAGCCCACCTAATCATGAAGGGATTCACATCTAGATCAGGGGAGGTCATCGTACCTCTTTACTCATCCGGCCCATAATTGAGTACAATGCCCCTTTTGGGATGTACCTTACCAGACACCTGCAGCAACTGGAAAGACCCCAAAAGTACCTCACCAAGAGGATCAAAGGGCTCAAACAGATGCCATATGCTGCCCGGTTAAAGAAACTCCAGCTCTACTTAGTGGCATACCGCCTGCTCAGAGGCGATCTGTGCCTGACGTATAAAGCCATGTCCAACCCGGAATTAATGGACATGCTGCACCTCAGAAAATCCAAATCCCATCGAGCTACGCGCTTGAGAGACTTGAACCTCAGCACTGAAATAAATAGGACATGCTGGAGGGACAGATTCATAACCCAGAGGCTCCCTTCACTCTGGAATAAAATCCCAGTCCAGATTAGGCAGAGTCCCACATTGACTCTCTTCAAGAGGAATCTTGATGAGTGGATGGGAGATCGTAGGTTTACCCCGGCTATCACTTCTGTGTCACTGTTAGACAGAGGCACAGTATACTAACCTAAAAAAAAGGCATAGCAAAATTAATTTAAAATGGGTGGCGAAAGCCAAACACACTCTGGCTAGGCTTATAAATGCCCTAGGGCAGATAGTCTAGTATGAACCTATGAACTATAAGCTTGATCCCTTCTTTAAGTCTAGATCATGCTTTTCTAGGACCATTCTCCAGGGACTCCTGTACCCTTCTTCCTCCATTTCCCAAATATAGTTAGCAATGGTAATCTGACATACAGCTGAGTCTACTGCAACAGTAATCAATATGAAGAATGTAATACAGTTGTGCAAGATAAACTTACCAGTAGATACTCGAATGATCACTGCTTTAGTATCAGCTGTCTCCCTCTGTCCTCCTTATTTTGGGTGGTGTCTTTATGCCAGTGTGTGGACATTTATTTTTTGCTATTCCTAGCTTTGTCCTTTCAGAACTCAGCATCACTGTCTCTGCTGGCAGGAAAGCTGTGAAGGGCTTCATGCCCAAACATGTCCTTTAGTCAGCTCGGCTCCAGTTGCTTGACAGGGTGTGTGGAAGGTGACTTGAAGCTTTGGAAGCTGGCTAGCTGTTAATTCTTTAGCAGGATATAACCCATTTAGATAAGGCTACTGTAACAGTAACAGTGATCATTCAAACATCTACTTTTTGATGGGGAATTTGATGCAAACAGTATTGAACACACTGAGTCTGTCCAATCTGATTCTTCAGAAGATGATCAGGTTCAGAGACCCAAGCAGGTGTTCATATTTCCACAGATGCTACTAGCTAGGTTTAAAGATATATTTGACTGGAAGCATTCTGAAGCTACACCAGAGACTGGCAGAATTTATGATTTTATTGAGGGTGAGATTTACTGCAGTGGTGGTGCTGCGGTAGCGTTGTCGCCTCACAGTAGGACGTTGTCCTGTTCGATTCTCAGCTAGAGCGTCTTCTGTGTGGAGACATGCGTGACCTTCGTTGAAGGTTGTGTGTCAGAGCTGGCAACTCGACACGTAAAAATCTACTGCCAATCATTAGCGGACTGGAGTTCCGCTGTGGCAACCCCTAACCGGGAAAAGCCGAAAGACACAACATTGAGAGTGAGATTTATTTTGGCTGTCCCTACTCTCTTTCCAGCCTTTGAAGATATCTATAAAATTGATGTAAAACCCCTTTGGCTCATGAACCACTTCCTAGAAAAGCTCTGATGAAATACCAAGTGCACTTTGATCCTGCAGATCTCTTTGCTTCATTGTAAGTTGACCTAGCTGTGGTTTCTCCAGCTGCCGACATTAACAAGAGGGCCTTGACTTCTTCTAACCCTACACTCCCAGATAAAAATGGTAAGTAGTTAGAATCTTCTGGAAAAATATTTGTTCAGTCTAGTAATTTAGTCTTTAGAATTTTAAATTATCAGGCCTGTACATGGAAATTTATTTTGCAATGTGCTTAAAGTTTAGGTGAATCTGAGGCACATCTTTGCCTGCTGAATAGAAGGGTTATATGAATGTATAATGTGTCTTCAGTTTTGAAACATGCTTTGAGGAGTGTCCTGGAAGGTGTGGACACAATTTCTGGAAATGCAGCTGTTTCTGTTGTATTGAGAAGGTGTGCTTGGTTATGAGGGTTTACAAAATGAAATTTTGAATGATACCTTTTGTACTGAATTACTGTTTGGTCCTGCTGCAAACCAGATTCTCAAACAGTGAGATGATAGAGATAAATTGATGCAAGGGGTATCTAGAGAGTTTAATGTTCTCAGGTTCTCACCTAACAAGGTGTCCAACTTCAAAGGGCAGAACAAGGAACAATCCCAGCCTAGCAACAGTTAGGGTACCAAGAGGAAATGGCGAGAGGATAATGCTTACAAACCAAATAAAACAGGTTCCTTCAAAAAAAAAAAAAGATTATTCCCCTGCTAAAGAATGACTATGCCAACACTCAGGGTATCCTGTCCCTGCCTTCGGTGGGATATTGGAAAGGAGTGGACTATAGGCACATTCTAGAAGCTGCAACCGGGTCCTCTGTTCATACTTTTACAAAGCACTACAAACTGGATTCTTTCTCAAATTCCAGAGCAGGATTTGCAAGGACCATTCTTCAGGGGCTCCTGGATCCTTATCCTTTCTCCTCCCAGGTAGGGTATGCTTTAGGAATCTACCCATATACCACTGAGGCAGCGTGAATGATGAACACAGAACAGTTATGTCCTACTTACCTGTAACAGTAGATGTTCAAATTTCACACTGCCTCAGTGGCAGTACCCATCCACCATCCCCCTTATTTTATATATAGTCTGACTGTATCCAAAGTTATTGTGTTGTTGACTTTAGTTATTTTTGTTGGCAGTTTTTGACTGTGAATTGGTTGGTTTCAGGCAATTCTTGTTTTTTCCTACTTAGCACTAAAAGCCTGAAAACTGACTTCCTGTAACAGGGGTTAGGCTTCCCCTGATCGGAGGGGCTTAGGCAATCCCCTATCACAGGGAGTCAAAAAAGGGAATTCAAAGCTTCGGAAGGCTGCCAGTGTGGGTTTGTGCAGGCACAGAATCCATATGCCACTGAGGTAGTGTGAAATTCATCCATTTACTTTTACAGGTAAGTAGGACATATGCAACTGCACTTTAGCAACTTACAGAACCTTCTGCTGCATTACCCAGCATCTACTTCCAATTCTTGAAAATGAAGCATCATATGGCAGTAGGGCTAATTCGACTTTTTGGTGTACAGTAACAATCTATGACTGCAGTAGAAGAAAACTTCTGTCTTAAATATTTGTCAGTGTATATCTTTAACTCTGGTAAAAGATCGCCTGTGTTCCAAATATTTACCAGTGGATATCTTTCATTATTTTATACTGCAGACGAGGTCACTGTGCTTCCAGGTGATTTCTAAGCACCCAGGCCTTCTTTCTGCAGCAGGAATTCTTGACAGGCATTGCATGCTAAATATACCTGTAAACACACACACAAATCAAACTAAGACTTCCACAAAACAATGTATTCCCTTGGCACCTCAACCCTAACAACCTTCTAGGCAGGATACCAAATAAGCAGAACATGTCAGGGCATATTTGTGGAGACAGAAAATATCTTTAAATTAAGTTCACTCCTGTTTCCAAGTAGTCAGTCACTACAGATCCCTCAGACTTTGCTTGAGGAGCAGTTTCAAGATAGTTAAAAGTGCAATGTGTGTGGGACACCAAGGACAGATGCAAGTGCATAAAAATAAAAGACATGGTTGCACTGGTCAAGGGACACAACTCTGAATCATCGTTGGTTCCTGGGACCTCTTCAAGTTGTTACAGACAATACCTCAGTCATGTGGTACATCAATAAGCAAGGGGGGAATCAGTTCATACACCCTCTGTAGACTAGCCATGTTAGCTTGGGATATGGCTTCACAGCACAGCCTTACTTTACAGGCATCATGCATTCCTTCAGAACAAAATTTTATCAGACTAGCTAAACAGGACAGAGGCAGATCCTCACAAATGGAAACTGGATCAAGGAGTCTTCCAGGATGTGATCTGGCTGTGGGGAGTTTCTCAAGGAGACTTATTTGCCTCCTTTCTGAACAATCAGCTGGAAAGATTCTGCTTCAAGACTTCATGCAAGAAGGTCTGGAAGACAGATACCTTTTCTTTTCCTTGGACAGGAAGTGTTCCTGTATGCTTTTCCACTGATATGCAAGGTATTTCTGAAAATTCAGAAGGAATCCTCCAAGACCATAGTAGTGGCTCCCTTCTGGCCTAGGTAACAGTGGTTCTTCCGTCTTATAGAAATAGCCAGACCTAGTTAGTACAAGCTTCCTCTCAGACTGATCTACTCAGTCAAGAACAGGGATGCTTGATAGAACCCCATTCCCAATCAACTTCAACTAACTGACTGGATGATAGGATCTTAATTCCCATTAGGCCCTTGTTTACTGAGGATGTGCAGCAGGTACTAATGGAGGCAAGAATGCCTGCTACTGGAAAATCATATATTAGCAAATGGAAAAAGATTTTCTAGTTGGTGCCAGCAACATAACTAGCACTCATTCAGGGATAGTTGTTCTCAGTTTTTTTTCAAGATTTGTTTGAATTACTATCCTATGGCCTTCCTTACTTCTCCATGAATGTTCATTTATTGACCATTTCAGCAGGTCTGCTCAAAGGTCCCCCTCTTTCAATGCATTCTTATGTCAAAATGTTTTTGGAAGAGGTCTTACCTAAGAGGCCTCCAAGAAAACTGGTGGCCCCTCACTGGGATCTAAATTTTGTACAAAGAAACTAACACTTGGTCAGTCTGAACCAGCTAACCAAGCTGACTTGAGGCTCTTTGTTTTAAAACACCTTTATTAAATTATCACTTAAGACACAGGCAAACATACATTAACAGGAAGGTAAACAACCCATTATAACATTTTTCCATTTAAATACAATATACATATTGTATATTTTCTTTGCTACTATCATCAGTTCAGCATTACAAAAAATTGCTGAATTCCTGCCATCCCTTAAACTTCACTCCTCCTCCTGAACATTATTACGAATGTATTGTTCACACAATTTCTACTTCATTTTAAGTAATTTGCTCTTTCCCTTTTCTAAAGATCCTTCTTCCAGTTCTTTTATTTCTTTTGTAATAATCAATACCTCAGATACACTTGGTATAAACTTTGATTTTCCATTTTCTAATAATTGTTTTTTTTCTTTGGCAGCCAACAGAAATAAACGTAATTTACTATGAACAGGCAAATCTGATATTGTTAATCTTCTTTTATTCCTTACTCATGGGTATCGGTTCTAACCTCAGAACCGAGCCGGCTATTTTCCAAGCTTGCGTCAGCTACAAACTCTCGAGTTAAACACTTACCCATAATCCCACTCTCCCTGTTACCTCAGATTTCGTTTGCCGCGTTGCCATTCGGTCGTGTCAAGCTGCTTCTCTTGAGCTAAGTATAGTTATTTGTTGTAAGAATAGTCATTTATATAACTTTTTCTGTCAGAAAAGTTTCTATTTCATTGTCTCTTACCCTATCGCATCTAGCGACCGTAATTTTTTGAGTTTTTCTTCTCTTTTTTTCTACACTTTTTACTGCGAGGTATCGCTCCCCTTACCATCGTTGGTAATCTTCCCTTTTATTTTTTCATACCTTCGGGTATTCTTTTGTACCATTGCTGGTACACTTTCTACTGTCTCTTTTTTCTATCATGGCAGATAAGAAAGGTAGTCCGGGTTTTAAAAGGTGTTCTGATTGTGGACACAAATTACCTACATCTGATGCACACTTTTTGTGCATTTATTGTTTGGGGGCGTCCCATTTATTTGCCAAAAGTGATATCTGAAATATCTGTTAATCAAACCATTGAATTGCCAGTTTTCTTTCCCAATCATTCAAACAGTGGAGAGTATTGCCTACATACCCTAGATACCCACAGGCAAATCCGTTTTTACTTAAACAGGACTAGGTCCTTTTGTAAATCTGACCAGTTATTTTTGGCCTTTTCTGAACCTAGATTAGGATCTGCTGTTGCTAAGGTCACATTAGCTAGATTGTTGAAGGACTGTGTGACCTTAATTTATACACAACATAATATCTCATTGTCTACTACCATGAAAGCTCATTCAACAAGGTCGGTGGCAACTTCTGCTCCCTTCCATGCCAGAGCTTCTTTACATGACATCTGTGCAGCTGCAACTTGGGCTGCACCTCACACCTTCATCAATCATTACAAATTGGATTTGGCCTCCAGGGGAAGAGCATCTTTTGGTTCTATGGTGCTCAGGAATGTCCTTCCATGAGAGCCTCCCAGGAATATAGGTAGCTGGGGACTCTGTCCCATGCATAAAGAATGAACGAGGATTAACAGTATCAGATAAAGAAGTTATGTCTTACCATAATGTTCCATCTCTATTGTTGATCCTCGTTCAGTCATTACGACCCTCCCTCCATCCCCCTCCTGTGGCTTCTAGTGGATCTCACCATCCGGTTCTCTTAGGTCATTTGACCAAAGGTAGCCTCTACCTTCTTTTGACTTGCAAACTCAATCTGAGGTAACAGGGAGAGGGGGATTATGGGTAAGAGTTTAGCTCGAGAGTTTGTAGCTGACGCGAGCTTGGAAAATGGCCGGCTCGGTTCCGAGGTCGGAACCGATACCCATGCGTAATGACTGAACGAGGATCAACAATACAGATGGAACGTTATGGTAAGACATAACTTCTTTTTCAGATCCTGTATCCCAGCTCAAAAGAATCTTTTCCTTACTCACAGCCATATGGTCACCCAATATTTCTGACAGAGCATTCTAAGGAATTTTCAAAAAGTTGCCAACTCATTATACTCCCAATACATATGTTCCCAGTTGCCTCTTTTTTTTTCCCATCACAGCCCAACTTTTGCTATATACATGAGGAGAAATTATTTGAAGTCTGCTTGGTTTATAAAAATATAACCCGCGGTGGTGGTGCTGCGGTAGCGTTGTCGCCTCACAGTAAGACGCTGTCTGGTTCGATTCTCAGCTAGAGCGTCTTCTGCGTGGAGACATGCATGAATGGGCCTACCTTCATTGAAGGTTGTGCATCAGGGCTGGTAACTTGGCACGTAAAAATCAACTACCAATCATGAGCGGACCGGAGTTCCGCTGTGGCGACCCCTAACCGGGAAAAGCCGAAAGACACAAACTTGGTTTATAAAAATATCTATGCAAAAACTTCCAAGCAAAAATCACAAACCTTCTGGATTTGATTACATACTTGGGAGCCATATATATGTCTTCATATTATTTTCTTATAAATTCCTTTTTCAGTCTCTCTTCCCAATCTTTTCTGACTTCATCTGATTGATTCTTATAGTTATCATGCAATATTTTATATGTCCTACTAATTATCCCTTCATTAATAGCTGCATCTGTTCTAGATTCAACTATAAACTTTACCAGAGCAGGTATTTCACCTAAAATTCCCCTATCCCTTTGTCTTTGCAATCAAGCCATGGTAGGGAAGGCAGTCTCTAGCCTGCAATGCAAATGTCTTCTTGGCCTCATTCCTCCCTATTACATTTTCTGCTTAAGTTATGTGCTCACAGTATCTTGGCTCCTTTGCCAGGTTTCTCCAGTAGCTTCTAGACCCCTCTTGCCTATTTTCTATAACCCTACTTGCAGTCATCCCTGTTGGTAAAATCTCCTTTCTCTATTCTTGTACTGGCTTAGTTCTTAGAATACTCTCTGCTGCTTTATGAATATAATCTGTATTTTTTTATTATTCTCCTTAAGGATATGCATCCTAAATCCACTCTCTCTATATTTCATGAACTTCCCACTTCCCCTTTGCTTCATCACAATCCCTTTCCACTTTTAATTATAACCTTCTGCTTCTGTTATATATATGAGCCTTAACTATGTAGCTCTAAAATATCCCTTCAAATCAAATAAAACCTAAATCACCACATTCTCTTGGAAGGATCAAATCATCCCACTTAACTCTTGCCCTCTTTCCTTCCCAGATAACTTCCTTCAATTCTTTATTATTGTCCACAACTTCTTCTTGGATTGATAAAAAGTATGCCTGACCTGTATACAAGACTAAAGCATTTTCACTGTTTGTATCTTACAATCCCTATCCATAAACAAGAGTTTCCCATTTCTCAGTCTTTGTATTCTTTCATTTAGTCTCTTCCCACATATCTTTAGTTCCCATAACAGAAACCTTTTTAATCAATACTCCTTAGAACTTCATCTTATCATGTCCCCATAAATACGGGTATTGCTGAACCAGTTTGTGTGGGTACATAATTTATGGCTACAGCATTTGTTTTATCTTCATTAATTTATATCCCAAAAGACTTTAAACTGTCTCAACATGTTCTACAACACTGAAATATCATTTTCTGGATTTATCAGGAACAAAATATCATCTGCAACTAAATCCAACTTTTCTTGATTATTATACCAATTATATCTTTGTATTTATGAGTCCCTTGTTTTCACTGCCAATGGCTTTAAATATAAAGCAAATAAAAATGGGAAAGAGGACACCCCTCCTTCATTCCTATGTTCAAACACAGCTTATCTGAGAGGAACCCTCCAATGTTAATTCTTGCCTGCAGTCCTTCATATATCCTTTTAATTTACCTTATTGTATCAGAGAATCCCAGCTTACTCTGTCAAACGATTTTTCCACATCAATACCCACCAACAACAGGGGTATTTTCTTACATTCTGCTTCCCTCTGGATCAACATTGTTCTATTAATGTTGTCAGATATTTGCCTCCTCTCCACAAAACCACACTGATCCATATCTATCAGTTTTGGAAACACCTTTGCCATTCTTTTTGCTAGTATAGACATAAACCCTAATGGTTTAAAATTGAAATGGTTCTATATGAAGCTGGGTTTGAAGGATCTTTGCCATCTTTAGGTAACACAACCACTACAACTTTCTTCCAAGATGTTTGAGTTTACTCTCCTTTTAAAATACTGTTAAATTCTTCCAGATCTTTATTACTTTCTTCCCTCATAATTTCCAAACTTTCACAGGAGTACCATCTGTCCCTGGAGACGTCCTTAGCTTGATCATATATCATTATTTTTATCTCATCACGCCTGTCTTAACTGTTAGTTGTTGAACCTTGTGTACCTTATTTTTAATTTCCACATTTCTCTGCTTTATACAAATTTTCATACATTTATTTCTTTGGCATTTGTTGACTGGGTTAGTATGACTGAGCTAGTGCCCTTTTTCAGTGGAGGCCCGGGGAGAAAAGCTCCACAACTATAAATAATAATGTAGTACAATAACTTGAGTAATCAATAGGTTACAATTGAAAGATTATGGAGTTCCACAGTTGTATACAAAAATGTAGTACAATAACTAGAGTAGTAGATCCAAAGTTTGCAATTGAAGTCATAAGTCAGTACAATGCATTAGTTAGCACAATATGAGTTTGAATAGGCAATAAGAACAGTTAGACTAAACTAGTTACAAGAAATTTACTTGGTTTACAAGAAAAGTTATACATTTAATATATGGAATATAATGAGTGCATGTTGTCTCTTTGTACCATTTAAGCAATTTATATACAGTAATAGAAGTAACAGCAATTGAGATTTAGTAGTCAGTAGAGAGGACATAAGCATGATGCAGGATTGCTTGAGGGGTGGGGTTTAGTGAGGAAGGATGAGAGAGGAGAGGTAAGTTTGGAAGTGGGATGAATTAAAAGAGAGGTTATGTAGAGGGTCAGTTGAGGTAGTTAGAGTTGGTGGCAGGGTGAGGGTAGGCAGTTCAAGGAGGGTGGTTGCAGTGGTAGGTCTTAATGCTATGTAGAAAATTTTTGAGGACAGTTTTGAATTGTTGTGGGTGGTTTATACTTCTAATGGTCAGGGGAACGATGTTTCAAAAGAGGGAAGGGGAGTAACTGTGTATTTGTCCTATAGTGCTTTTTGGTTTGTAGATTTGTAGTAGATTTTGGTCAGAGCTTCAGAGAGTCCTTGGAGGTGTGTATAAGGAGATAAGTGAGATGATATCAGGACAGATGGAGGGCTTACACAGAATGGAATGTATGACCTGCATCTGAGAGACAAGTAGTTGTTTTGGAAATTCTAACCAGTTTAGGATGTTAAGAGAAAGACAGTGGTGGGATTCATTTGTTTGTTTGGGAGAGAATCTGGCAACTTTGTTATATGCAAGTTCTAGTTTTGTGAAGAGAGAGTTCTGTAGAGGTTGGTAAGGATTTATAAACTATAGAAGAGACTATGGAGAAGGCAGGCATGAGAAAGAGAGATTTTAGCCGTGTTTGATAAGAACTTTTTATTTCTGTAGATAACACCAAGTTTTTGATGGGTTTTCTTGATACAGTCATGCACGTGAAGGTCAAATTTGAGTTGGGTCATCTACAATGGCCCCTAGAAGTTTAGTATGGGATTAATTTGTGACAGTGGTATTTTTAAGAGATATGATGGAGAATGAAGGTTTAAGATGGTTGAGGGATTTAGGTAGAAAAGGCAAGAGGTTAGTCTTTTGGCTTTAAGATTTGCTAATTATTGGAAAACCATTCTTCAATAGCTTTGAAGGATTTTTGGGTAAGGGTATTCAGATCTGAGATGTTATCTGCTGTGGTGATGACTGTGGAGTCATCAGCATATTGCATGAGAGATTACCCTCTTTTGCTATATTTATGGAATATCTCTAAAACCTCTACAGGATCTCTAATTATTATTCTTGTTATAGGTTCCCTAAGTTTGTTGACAACCTTTTCA
This sequence comes from Protopterus annectens, assembly GCF_019279795.1. Classification (NCBI taxonomy): domain Eukaryota; kingdom Metazoa; phylum Chordata; order Ceratodontiformes; family Protopteridae; genus Protopterus; species Protopterus annectens. The sequence goes on from NC_056739.1 coordinate 1,993,869,789, forward strand.
ATTTTCTGTTGCTTAAGTCATTGTGCTAAAAGTTATTGTGCTCTGAAGTTGCTAACAAAATAGTTGCTCAACTGCAATCTTTCTAAAATCATATATATATTATCCATATACTCCCTTATTTTCTCTTTAGCACTCTGCATTTGTTCCTGCTCTTGTTCAGTGTTATTCCCCTTATTCTGCAATACTTTTACCTCTGACAGTCCCTCTAAGTAATTTCTATTACTTCTTAATCATCTCTCTTCCTCTTTTATTTCATCCCTATTTTTAAACTCTATTTTCATTATATTCCAGTCACTAGCTATAATTTCTGAAGATATTTCTATCTTTTCTAATTATTCTTGAATTATTTCTGCTACCCATTCCTTAAATTCCTCCCATATTAACAGGTAGGTGGGAAAGTGCCACTGTCTTATTTTTCCTTCATTACCCTGCATTTTTGTATTATTTTTTTATTGGGGCATAAACAGAAAATACTTATTGGATGTGTGTTGAAGTTTTCATTTAAATGAACATGTTCATATGAAATATAAGTTCTATCTAGTCTAACCCAGTTACCTTGCCTTGGGGAAATAATATGTAATAATATGTAAATTTTGAGTTTCTACTACTGAATTACATCTTCCATACCAAATATTTTCATAAATTTCTTCAGAAATCTACCCTCTTTTGCTATATTGTCCCTTCTAGGTCCCCCTGATGCATCCTCACTGTTGTAAATCAAATTCCAGTCCCCACCTATAAATAATAATCCCTGCTGAAAGCTGATTATTTCTCCCAAAATGTTCTTAAGCTTCATAAATAGCATTGTTTAGTAGAATATCAATACATGCCATTGTAAGCCTCCTCCCTTGCCAGTAGCCCCTCACTACCACAAATCTACTATTTTTGTCTTTTTTTCCCTTATGAAGAGACCCTGTAGCAATCAGAATAATTACTCCCCTTTTCCTTTGTCACTGATGTTCTGCTGAATATTCATTCTGAAATCCTCTGTCAAATTCACATGCTCATTGCTTTCCAAATGTGTCTCCTGCAGCATTGCTATTTGCATTTCTTAACATAATTCAATACTCTTTCCTTTTAATCTATATATTCATGTCCCAGGATAATATGGACAACATAGCCATCATTTATCTTGAGTCAAACCATCCATCTCCTCATTTTCTTTCCTGAACCTAAAAATGAAGGAGAGAGGATATTCTTTACCTTGGAGGTCCACAAACAACTTGAGTAGTACCTTAAGAGAACTTACTCTTTCAGATCTTTGGATTCATTTTATATTTCTTGTGAGGGTGAGAAGAAGAGAGAACATTTGTCAGGACAGACTATTTCCAAATGGTTGTCTAAAGCTATTACATTTTCTTATTCTCACCACAACAAAACTATTCCAGGCATGGTCAAGGTCCACTGTACAAAGATCTTGGCTTCATTTATGGCTTTTTGGAAAGGTTTGGATTCTAGAAGGAGTAACTTCATCTTCTGTTTATACTTTTACAAAGCACTATAAGCTTGATTCTTTCTCTTGGTATAGATCAGGCTTTACTTTGACCATTCTCCAGGAGCTCCTGGACCCTTCTTCTTCTACCTCCAAAATGTCATAAGCTAGAGTAAAGCAGTGATCAATATGATGAACATAGTACAGTTGTGTAAGTAAACTAACCATAACAGTAGATGTTCAAATGATCACTACTGCAGTAGCTGCTCCCTTCCTCTATCCCCGTTATTTTTGGGTGTGTTGTTTCTGCCAGGGTGTGAATACATAATTGTTGGTGGTGGTGGTGTTCCTAGTATTGTCCTTTCAGGACTTAGCCTCCCTCTCTCTGTTGACATGAAAGCGCTGAAGGGCTTTATGCCCAAACCTGGGTTTTTAGTCAGCTCAGCTAGAGCTGACCGACTGGGTGCCTAAAAGGTACCCTGTGGCTTTGAAAGCTGTCAGACTGTTATATCCTTGGCAGGATATAACCCAAATAGGTAAGGCTGCTGCAGCAGTGATAATTCAAACAAGTACTGTTATGGTATGTTAACTTTCAAAACTGTACTTGTTCAAAAAGACCCATGGCCAAACAAGCATAACCAGGAGCAAGAAGGGCACCCACCCATATCTATGACTGTCCTCCATTGATATGTTTAGCCATCAGACATGAAAGACATTGTTTAAAGAAAAATAAACCAATTCTGATGGGTACTGAATTAAAAGTAGCATCTCCAAGGAAATAATGGCTTCCAACATGTGCCTATGCAGATTAATAGCATATAAACTACTAATGTCTTTTGCTAACCAGATCATATCATGTTCTCATTTAACATCATAACGTTTCTGCAAAAAAATGAGAGGTATCTACAGTTTAAGAACCAAACATCCCCCATAGTTCCATTATGTAATTGTTCAGAATCTTGTCCATATTTTCCCACATGGTACCCTTACCATATACAATGCTATTTACATAAAGGGTGATTGGAAGCAGACATCAAACTAAGGTAAATAATAAAAAGATGCTATATGAGCCAGAAGTCAGAATGATTTCCTTTCAATATCCTTTTGTAAAATAACAAAGCCTGCATCCTTTTTTATAGCAAATCCAAATATTGCACAATTATCCATTCGGGCACGCTTCAGAAGTGTAAACCAGGACTAAAAAGATGCATGGGTACCAGTGTGATGGCAGCAACAGCTTCAAAAATAAATGACAAATGTGCATCTGTAACAAAAATAAACTGAAAAAGTATACTTTTCAGTCATTGCAGTGTAGGTAATAAATCCATGGGAAAAGGGGTGGATATGAAAGGGTCCAGATTTAAAAAGTCAAAACAGAATGACCACATTGGCATAAAATCCAGATTCAGTCAAGATTGTATGATGTATTTTATGAAAATACCAAGTTAGAAAGAATGAAAACAGGGTGTTCCTATCAAGTAACTAACTTTCTTTTTGCCCAAAAAGAGAGTATGGAAATAGACACTACCTGAAAGAAGGGGGTGGTCAAAATAACAAGATAGAAAAGGTCTACTAAGCAACTAATTAAAAGTTTTTTTTTAACCATGGTGCTTTAAATTAACATATAAAATGTATACAGTGGGTAGAATTAGTAGTACATAAGATTGTTTTGTGTGTTTTTTGGTAACTTCCAGATTGTGCCAAGCATTTGTGCGATATATGGAAACAATATAGCACAACCAAATGTGTAAATAATAACATGTAAATCAAGTAAATTAATAAAGTTGAGATTCATAAATGGCAGTGTAGCAGCACGTATGCTTTATTGCACAATGTTTTTATAGAGATACAGGATACAGGAGATGTCAGCATTGTAGGTGACAACCATGTTCCGAACTGCAGCAATACCTAATTGCCTTACCTACTGTGAGCATCAGTACTGATCAGCTTGTGTGCCCCTGCAGACTATAAATGCAGAGGCACTACCAGCATAGGTTGGCATTCCATAACCTGACAGTTGACTAGATAACTAAACATTACAGAATGGATCACAATCTTATCAGAACTCGACATATTCCTTCCACATGCTGAATCTGTAAGAATGTTTGATCTTCTTGGCCTCAAGGAAACCAAGGTATGTATAACTGTTACTGTCTAAACTGCAGAGTTTTTCAAGCATCCACTTTGTAAATGCTCAGTAAATTAGGCAAGATGATGCTGTTGGATGTTGAAGTGTGTATATGTATGCATTTGATGTTCATCATTCCCACTGCTACAGTAGCCTTTAGGCTTCAGTCTGACTGCTGATTGTGCAGCCTTGTAAAGGGAAACTCAGTAGTCACAGTGAACTCTTCAGTACTTTCCTGATTCTTCATGAAAAAGCAGCTCATACACTTCACATGAGCAGCCAGCCCGAAAATTTGTTTCTAGAAGATAAGGCCCCTATGGAGTACCCTTTCACACAGAATATTGCTCTTTAAATAAAATATTTTTAAATGAGTTTTTCAGTAGTATTTCTCCTTTAAGAAACTGCTATATTTCTAATATACAAAGTTTCCTGTCAAGAACTGCTATTTCTAGCTTTAGGCTATTATAGGGGTTAGTTTTGTGAAAAAAATGTACAGCCTGAGTAAACTTTCTGTATTTTACTTACAAGTTTAAAGTCAGGAAGTGTTTTATTTGGCCATGGAATATTACTTGGCAAATTAGTGTTTGTGTTCACTGTGTAACAACTTAACCTGCCATTTTTTTTTCTCTCAGACTGAGTTTTACAACAGGAGTTCTCTGACAGGAATCTACTGTATTGCTTATGCATTACTGTGTTTCGGAAACTGTGTATGTGAGTTTAAGTGTTGTGTGCTAGTTGTGGACACTGACAACTTACTTTCCGACTGATTTGTTACAGTGAAGCTTACATCATTTGAAACATCCTTTGTGGTCATACCATGAGTACCTATCCCATTCCTCCTGGTCTGTCTCCCTCTGTACCTAGAAAGAAAAAACTTTCCAAAAGCCCTTGCTGACTTTGCAGGCTCAGCCAATGCTACAGCCAGTGGTGGGTGACTCTGCAGTAGTATTTGTTCCTCAGACCACTCATTTCTCTCTCTCTGTCTTACTCTGGTGTAGTTCTTTCAGATACAGGAAAAGAGTGCAGCTGTTTCAGTGTCTGATGTAGGCATAGGAGAACTATCTTTTCTGAGTCAGAAAGAAAGACTCCAGGAGAAGCTGCTGGATGTAGGTGGAGAAAGGCACCTCCTTCTCCGAGTTGGTCTTCAGCCAAACCTGTAGAGGAAAAAAAGATTAAAAACACTGTTCATCTGAAGGCATGGTGTCTATTAGAAAATATGGTTTCCTTACCTTGGCTAATAAGCTGTTACATGCTGTCAGTCCTGGTGCTTAGAAACTCCTACCTGAAAAAGAAGTTGTTCATGAAGATTCTGACACAAACCTGCAGATTCTCATAGTTTCATAGGTTAGTACTAAGCTAACTGCCCTTGCGGGCCATTTTAAGCCTAGCCAATTATCCCTTGTGAGCCTTAAACCCTGCACCTTATGTTTGTAAGGCAAACACCTTAACCATTAGGCCACCCGCCCAACCCAATCTCAAGCCAAAATCTCTAATTCAGAGGAAACATGGTCCTCATATCCACCTGTAGAGAACTATTCCTTTTCTCAAATACTAGCCTGGATGAATGAAATCATTTTTATGGGTGCAAATCGGTTTCCCTGAACTGAGAAGAGATTGTGTTACAGGTAGATAAGCATAATTCCATTCCCATACCTCCAGCAATGCAAACCTTGAAGGATGTATTTAATACTTATTCTCAGCCTTTAATTCCAAAAAAGGTAGCTATGTTTTTACAAAGTTTCTCAAACTAACAAACATTTGTTTTCCCACCTCAGGTCTGACCCTGTAGCCATATCCACATCTTCTCCAGCTAGTAACATTCTTGGTGTCCCCCCATCCTTCCTTGTGGACAAAGAAGGAAAGGTACTGGATAGATTTGGTAAGAGAACATTTTCTTCATCCACGCTGATGTATAGAATTCTTAACTTTCAGAGTCATATGTAGAAGTTTATTCTTTTTTGTGCAGTTTGAGATAATTATGCAGTACACTTCTCTCTGAAGGTAGTGCCTATCTGAATTCCAGTATTTCTAACATTTCTCAATTATCAAGATATGCCTTAAGGAGTGTGTATGATTGTACAGATACTGTGTCTGTGGCCACTACAGCTGGTACAGTACTGAGGAGATATGCCTGAGTATGTGATCAAGAGTTGTCTGATGAGATAAAGTCTGAAATTTTAGATTCAGCTTTAGATGCATAGGTTTTGTTTGGCCCATCTGGTACTCAGATCCTCAAAAATTTGACGAGAGAGGGAAATTAATACAGGAAGTTTCCAAGATTTTTCAATCCCTCGTTACAAAACTCCCAAATCCTCTTTCCATCCAATAAACAAAATGAACAATCCCTGCCTTCTCAATCCAAAAAAGAGCTGGACAGAGGGGAACAACAGAAATAAGGATATTTTCCAAAAATGGAATAGTCTCCCATTTCAGAATGACTATACCAGAATTCTTTTCCCATCTCCTCCCCTTCTGCCTCTCTCAAAATCTGTCCCAAAAATTGTCTCTGTATGACCCTTTGGCAACAGATTGTTTCAGACTCTTGCATGCTAAAAGTGGTTCAGGAAGGATACAGTTGGCACCAGATACAAATACTTCATTTAAGAGAGTACCTCCCAACCCACCCAACCAGAGTTTTTTTTTTCCTCAGATTCTAGAGCACCTACTCACCCTATCAAAGGTGCAAAGGTTTCTGTCCCTGAATCTTTCTAGTACCAATGGAAGAGTTTTCTTGAAGACCAGTTCTCGGTCTTTCCTTTCTAAATCTGTATGTGAAAGTTTCAAAATGTCGACCCCTCAGAATCTGTTACCTGTCATTTCCCAGTGAAGTTTTATGTCAATATTAGATCTAAACGATACATGCCATCACATTCCAATAACCTAAGCTTCAGGAAAATTTCTCAGATTTTCTGTGCCTGGGTCACATTATCACTTCATTACATTACCCTTGGTTATCTACTGCTCCAAGGATATTTACAAACTATCTTGCTCCAGTCATAGTTCATTGCACACTGAATGGCATTCACATATTTCCATACTGAGATGACTTACTCATCTTTGCAGAACCCTTTTCAGGATGTTAAGAGTCAGTACAATGAGTTTTTTTTTCTTCTGACCAATCTGGTACTCCAAATAAATGTTAAGAAATCCTCCTTGACTGCGTCTCACAGGATTGTGTTTCTAGGCTGTTTCATGGACATCTTGCTGCAAAAGCCTTTTTTTGACACAGGGCAAGGTGAATTTTTATCTGGAAACTTTCCTGATTTTCTAAAATCAGTCTTACTCTTCAGACAGAGAGTGTCTCATGATTCTGGGGTTCATGGCCTCTATGATTCTCATAATTCCTTTTGCCTAGTTGCATATGAGAAAGATTCAGTGGTTTCTTAAAAGCACACAGACCCAACATTCGCATGCACTGGAATGTCAGATTCCAATACGGGCCTTTGTAAAACAGAACTGTACTGTTGGAGACTACAAATACAAGGAAATCCAGCTCTCCCCCTTTTCTCCACTACCTCCAAGCCAATCTGTAACTTCAGATGCCTTATATTTTGCTTGAGGGAAAAGTTTATACAGGGGTAAAGGTGCAAGGCCTTTGGAACTCCTCGGGCAGACCAAAGTACATCAGTGTCAAGGAGATGTGGGCTACGATCCATGTCTTATGATCTCTTCATCATCCATGGTCCATTGGACCTCTTCAGGTGATTACAGACAACACCAGAGTGACATAGTACATAAGCAAGGGGGCACCAGGTTGTACCCTCTGTTCAAGATGGCTATGATGGTTTGGGAGGTAGCTCTCTATCACTCCTTAACTCTCTATGCATCTTACATTCCGTCAGAGCAAAACATAATGACAAATGAGATAAGCAGAACAAGGACAGACACTCCTGAATGGAAATTGAATGAGGGGGTCTTCTAGAAACTGATCCAGTTGTGAGAAACACCTCAAGTAAATCTGTTTGCTTCCTTTCAAAACAAACAACTGAAAAATTCTGATCTAGGACGCCTTGCAAAAATGGTTGAGAATGCTCCTTTATGCCTTTCCACTGATATCCTTTGTTATTTTTTTTTGTGTCAAAAAAGTTTTCCAAAAACCATTGTGGTGACCACCCCCTTTGGCCCAGGCAACACTGGTTCTTCCTTCTTATGGAATTGACCAAGGGCAACTACCACACGCTTCCTCACAAACTGGACCTACTTACACAAGTCTGAAGAGTTTTGATACACCCCAATATCAAACATCTTCAACTGACTGCCTTGATGATTGAATTGTAATTCCTTTTAGGCACCTTTTTTCCAGAGGACATGCAGCAGGTACTAAAGGAGACAAAAAACCTACTAGGAAATAAAGAAGTTATGTCTTACCATAACGTTCCATCTGTGTTGTAGATCTTTATTCATTCATTACTGTTTGGACTTTGGTTCCATCCTCAGAACCGACACGGCCATTACCAAGCTCGCAACAACCAAAAACTCTCAGCTAAGACCTACCTACAATGCCCCTCTCAGTCTCTTCAGATCAAGTTTGCCCGCCATTATAGTATAGAAGAAGTAATAGTGATAGTAGGAGGCTCTGTCTGAGCAGATACCTTAACTAATAAGGAAATCCTAAAGTCCACCAGGAGTCCAGGCAGGGGGAAGGAGGGCAGGAAGTAATGAATGAATAAAGATCTACAACACAGATGGAGCATTATGGTAAGACATAACTTCTTTATCTGATGTTGTAAATCTTTATTCATTCCTTACTGTTAGGACCAAGTACCCAGCTACCTGAGTCCTGGGTGGCCCTAAGGAAGGACATTCCTGAGCACCATAGAACCAAAAGATGCTTGTCCCCTGAAGGCCAAATCCAATTTGTAATGAGTGATAAAGGTATGAGGTCTTGCCCAAGTGGCTGCTGTGCAGATATCATCCATAGAGGCTCTGAAATGAAAAGCCACTAAAGTAGCCATTGATCTAGTAGAGTGAGCCTTTATTTTGGAAGGTAAGGACACTTTGTTCTGATGGTAGATGAAAGTAATGGCATTTCTGAGCCAAGAAGATAAAATCATTTTGGAAACAAGTTTACCCAATCTGGGTCCTGCAAAGGCACAAACAATTGATCCGTTTTCCTGTAAGATTTAGTTTTGTCCAAGTAGAAACAAAGTTGCCTATGAACATCGAGGGTATGCAGAAGGTATTCCCCTCTATTTGAATGGTGAGGAAAGAAAACCAGTAGATTAATGGAAAACCCAGAAATGACCTTGGGCAAGAAGGAGGGGGTCTTTCCCTATGAAAAATCAAGTAAGGTCTCTTGACACTCAAGGCCTGCAACTCAGATACTCTTCTCGCTGAGGTAAAGGCTACTAGTAGTAAAGTTTTCCAAGACAAAAATTTTATATCACAGGAGTTAGAAGGCTCAAAGGGAGGACTTGTTAACGACTGAAGCACCATAAGTCAAGTCCCATGGCTCTATAGGAGGCGTGACCGGAGGTTTAAAATGTAATGCTCCTTTCATGAAGGTATTGCACAGTCGATGTGACATAACAGATAAATTTTGTCAATTTCATTGTGAAAATTTGCAATAGCTGCTAAATGCACTGTAATTGTCTATGCTGAAGCTCCTGCATGCAACAAGGTAGTCAGGCATTGTAGGATCTTCTGAATAGGCATGGAACAGGGATCTATGTTATGTTCTTTGGCCCATCTAGAGGACCTAGTCCACTTACTCGAATAAATTTTTCTGGTGGAAGGTTTGTGCGAAGCCAGAAGAATCTCACAAACGGGATGAAATATCAGGTAGCCTGGCAGTCATCGGAAATGAAGAAACTAAGCTGTGAGCCTGTGGCTGTAGAGACTGGGGTGAATCAGTACCCGAGGATGAGTCAGCAGACCTTGGGATTGATCCAGGATCCACGGGCTGTGAATCAGGTGAGGCCATAAGGAACCAGACTTGACGGGGCCAATAAAGGGCAATGAGGATCACTCTGCTTCTCAGCCTTTGAGCTTTTTGAAGGAATTTTGGGATGAGGGGAAATGGGGGGGAAGGCATACAGTAGACCCGGGGAGACAATCGTGCATCAGACCATCCCTCAGTGACCCCCTGAGGTGGGGATCAGGGAAAAATAGCTTGTTTAGGGGAGACGCAAACAGGTCGCAGCAAGGGCTGCCCCAACGGCGGAAGATTTGATCCGCTATTATAGGATTGAGGGATCACTCGTGAGGCATCACAATGTTCCTGCTCAGATTGTCCGCAATAAGATTGGAACTCCCAGGAATGTGTGTTGCTATGAGAAAGCGGTTGGAAGCCATTGCCCAATGCCAAATTCTTATGGCTTCCTAACACAGGGGGTAGGACCTGGTTCCACCTTGTTTGTTGATGTACCAGATGACTGACATGTTGCCCGATTGAATTGCAATGGATCCAGAAGGAAAGGATGTGTGGAATGCTTGCAACGCTAAGAGAACAGCCCTCAATTCCAGAACATTTATGTGCAAATTGGCCTCCATGGGGTCCAGGTGCCTTGGACTGTCTTTCCCTGGAAATGCCCCCACCCCACCCTAACAGGGAAGCATCTGTGGTCACCGTGGCCCTCGGCTGGGGAAGACAGAATGGTTGACACCAAAGATTTGATTCTGACTTCATCCACCAAAGCATTTGTTTCTTGCAAAGATTTGTAAGGCATATCATGTGGTTGAATGGGATGAGTTAAAGTTGACCATTGCGATGAGAGGAGCCACTGCAATAGTCTCATGTGCAACCTCACCAGTGGTACCAAGGTAATGGTTGCTGCCATAGAGCCCAATAGTTGTAGTACAAGGTGTGCTGGTACAAATGTCTGTGGGAGGAGGACTTGAAACTAGTTTCTTATTTTTGAAAGCCTGTGAGGAGGGAGGGAAGCTTGACAGGACGTTGTGTCGAAGATCGCTCTAATGAATTCCAGTGCTCTTGTTGGAGACGTGTGATTTGTCCATTTTGATCATGATACCTAGGTGAAGAGCAAGGCCTTGAGTGTAAGAGAGACTGAGAATGAGAAGATTCATGGTCGTGGCGGTAAGGAGCCAATTGTCTAGATATGGAAACACCTGGAATCCTTGTTGTCGGAGATGAGCTACTATGACTGCCATACATTTGGTGAACACTCTGAGGGGTGTCGAGAGACCAAAGGGCAGTACTCTGAACTGATAATGATTGGCTCCCACACGGAAGCGGAAAAAACTCCAGGAGCGTTTGTCCATCTTTATGTAGTAATACGCTTCCTGTATGTCTATAGAGCACATCCAGTTGTCTTTCCCCAGAAAGGGGAGAATGGACTGTACCATGACCAACCGGAATTTTTGAGGTTTCATGAATTTGTTTAGTAAACTGAGATCCAGGATTGGTCTCCAGTCCCCAGTCTTTTTTGGCACTAAAAAGAACCTAGAGTAAAAGCCGGATCCTCTTTGGTCTGGTGAGACTGGTTGGATGACTCTTTTTCTTAGCAGCTTTTCAATTTCTAAGTCTGCAACCTCCCTCTGACTGGGTGGGACATCGGGGATTTGTTTTACGGGTCTGGGAGTGAGGTTGAAGGGAATATGATAGCCTCTGGATATTATCCTCTGCATCCACGCATCTGATGCTATGAGTTGCCAGGCCTGTAGGTGCAAGGAAAATCAACCCCCAACAGCTTCCAGAGGAAAACAACTGTGCTGCTGTTCAGAGCATTGGCAGGGTCTGCCAAAGAAGGAATCTCTAGCACCCTGGTTACGCGGACCTCCTCTGCCCCGAAAGGGGCATCTTCCAGATGAGTTGCCTCCTCTGCCCAGGGGGATTGCTCATCACGAGAGTCACGAAAAGATCCTTGGGACTTCTTGAACCACAATTTTCCTCCCCTCTGATTCCTAGAGTAGGACCTCTGGGGGGGTGGAAAAATGTATGCCCACAGCAGACAAGGTCTTTCCATCCTTCTCACTATGTGAAAGTGTGACTCTTACTTTGGGACAAAAACAGGAAGATGCGTTGACAAAGGAAGATTTAAAGGGGTCCGCAAAGTCACACAAACGCATCCAAGCATGTTGTCTCACAGCAATGCCTGATGCAGCTGCTCGAGCTGCCCCCTTGATAGTGTGAGAAATCAAGCGCATCGAGGAGTTCAAGATTGATTCCAAGGTAGCTAGCTGAGAGGCGACAGTATCACGCACCTCTCCTCAGGCAGTACCCGCACCAACGAGGCAGAAATTTCTGAAATTAGGTCTCTTTGGAGGCGAGTAAAGTGTGCCAGGTAATTCAGCGACCGGATGGCAAAGGTCACTGAAGCATAGGTCCACTTCCCCAGTCTGTCCATAGCCTGAGACTCCCTGTTTGGGGGATGAACAGTGGAACTATCTTCCACCAGTTCCTTCTTGGTGGCCACCGCCATGACCATGGAATCGACTACCAGTTGTTTGGACCAATTGGGCTGGTCTTCTGGGATGGACAAAATTTTATCTGGCCTCCAGGGGACGGGTTCTATGTTGTCCAGGGCCTTCCAGCCACGCTGCACAATAAGTTGAATAAGCTCATCTGCAGGTGGGGTCACCCAGGAAGTAGATGGCTGAGCACAGAAAGCCTGCAAGAACACTGATTCCTCTGAAGAAGGTTTGGAGGGCTTCCAGTCTCCCCGCTGCTTGAGGATCTCGAGAATGTCTCCAAATGAGATGTCTTCCAGGGGAGACTGTGGGGACCCTTCTCCCTTATCACAATCGGTGTCTTCAGTGATGGATTTCTCAGGGGAATCAAGATGCTTCCTCTTGCAAAGTTTCTTTCGGGGTGGCTGCCCAGTGGGATCTTCTGAAGAGGACTCAGGAGAAAAGGGTTCCCTTGGAGGCAAGTCTTGCGGCTCCCGTGCTTGAAGTTCCAGAGTAGGAGGGTGAGACAGCTGCAATCTAGAGGGGGGGAGGTTCTGGTTCCGCTGCCAATGATGTCAACTGTGAGCATGTTGAGGCAAGTACCCTCTCCATCACCTGGAAAGCAGGCCCACACAAGGTGAGATGGGAGCCCGGAACCGAGAAGGATGACCTTGGAACCAGGGTCACACCCTGCCCCAAGTTGCCTGCCTCCAGGTGAGGAGCTCTGAGAGGACTGGCAATTGCCGGGAGAGCAGTGGCCATAGACGGCACCACAGACAAAATCATCGCCGAACTAGGTGCCACGGTGCCAACAGCCCAATTACTGCTCCAAGAGTGCCCCAGTTCCAAAGGAGCTGTGGCGCCAAGAGTATTCGGTGCCGACAGGGAAGCCTCCACTGTCGGCGCCAAGACAGTATGTACCGGGATGGCCATCGGTACCAAAGTCTCCGAAACCCGGGTGGAGGTCGGAGGAGAATACGCCACGAAAGCTTCTGCTCCAAGGGGGAGGGAAGACCTGGTCTGGGTAGTTAATCCTCTAGCTGCCAGAAGCTGGAACACAACCCTCACTGCATCCTGTTCCAAAAGACTCCTGGTGGATCTGAAGGACACTGCCGATGGGGAGTCTGGTCTCTCAATAAGGGACTAAATTGCTGTCCCAAAAAGGGGTCATAAGGAGAATACCTAGTTCTTGGAAGTTGCTCGAGCTTCAGAACTGAAGGAGTTATTACCAGAGGGGCCATGTAAGACATTGGCACCATGGCCAGAGAAGGTGTAGCTGCAGGTACTGTAGTCGGGGCCTGTGTCACAAACAAAGTCGGCACCACGGGAGATGGTGCCGAGGTCAGTACAGTGGAAGGAGTCAGTCAAAATCAAAGGCGGACCCTGGTGCTGAAGTTGTCTGCGCTGACGGCGCAGGAGAAGCTGGGTGTTGACTCGGTTCCGAGGAGGATGGGGATGTCAGAACTGAAAGACTCCATTTCTCCTTATGTCTTTTAATGTCTTTATGCTTAGGAGGTGGTGAGACTTCCATCCCAGAAAGAGCCTTCACAAAGGATGATTTTAGCATACCCTTAAGGATAAGTTTGTTCTTGCATTCAGCCAATGTATGGTTGCTGAAGCTAGAAGAAATGTCGCAAAAAACATAAAGGTGGTCAACGCCCAAAGAGTAAACATACCGGGCATGACAACAAACTGGAGTAGATAGCAACAAACCAGGGAAACAAAAAATGAAGACTTCTGGCAGGAAAACCACTTCTTGTTTGATAAAAGGAAACTTCAGTTTTAATCAATTCCGACTGCAACTGCAACTGTTACACGAAATAAAACCACAAGCAGATAGCATAAACAACAGGTAGCATAAAGCGCTTTTCGTCGACCTCAATAGGTGGACTTCTTCAGATAAAATAAGATGAGCAGCTTCCAGCTTATATAGTTCAAGTCATCAGTCAACAATTAAACAATTTTACAATTTGATCTAATTAGGACTAATCCTAAAATGATTAGTTGTACTGACAGGACAAACTAAATAGCGTTATTAGTTACAAGATAGTGCTATCCTTATAACTTGCATATAATGTTAGCAATTAACACAGTTTATACTAGATGTTATATATTATATTATATGAAGTGCCTAAACTGTATCATTTAATCAAAATCAGTATACACACGTTATAGTAAAGCTTGTTATTAAGTACAAAAAGAGTAAAATATATGGCGCCTCTCCTAGACCCTCAGATTTAAAGGGAGGCGTCATTAAAAAACCTAACGATTCAATAAGAATATACTATATTCAAACTTTGTAAGATAAAATACATATAAATATATGTAAGCAGAAAAACATGTATATATATTTTAGAACAAAAAATTAAAATAATAATGGAGGCAAATTCACAGTTAAATGACGCCTTCTTGGTTTAAACAAAAAGTCTAGTCGAAGGCTCAGTGATTGTAAAGTCAAACCCTAAGACCTAGTATGTTTATACTTAGTTAATGTAAACAATAGTTACTGTGTATTATTTCTAAGCCAGGGATAGAAGCCTAGAAAGGAAAGATAAACAAAAAGCCTTCCTAATTTGGGCAGCGATCATCTTTTCAGGCTTCTTAACTTCAAAAGGCATTGGATATTACAATGCTCGTTCAATCCTGGTGCCATGAAGGCATTTGTTCTTAATTGCCATGATAATTCATGCTCTTCCAACAAAAGGTTGTACGGTCCCCTTCTACTATCAGGTTGAATTTGATCAAGACCAATAAATTTAAAATTGTGGTTAGGGAAGGCAGAAATATGTTTACTCAGGGCATTATCAGTTTTTAAGTTTGAGATGGCATTGATATGTTCATATATCCTATCTCTTAGCCTCCTTTCTGTCTTCCCTATATAGAAGCATGTACAGACTGTACATAAAGCTCCATAGACCACCATTTTGGAATTACAGTCAATTTTGGTATTTAGGGTATATGTTTTGTTATTAATAACTTGTTTATTCCCTTTTTTAATATATTTACAGTATCTACAGCAGCCACAACAAACAGTTCCTTTGTCATTACTGCTGTGAACTTTCCTTTCTAGGAGTACTTTTAAATTATTCCCCTTTCTATAAGTTATTTTCGGGAATTGGCCAATACTTGAAAAGCATCTTTTGTCGTTGCTGATTAAAGGCCAATTTTTCTCCATTAATTTTCTAATAATATTACTTTCCAGGTTAAAAGTTGTAATAAACCTAGGAATTTTTTCATCATTATTGCTACGCCCTGGGCTGGTGTTTACTTGCGGATTAGCTTCACAGATAGATAAACCACTATCCTGCATGGCATTCGCCATGAGACTGAAACCGAGTCTATCAATAGTTCCCTCTTCACAATTAGCCACAGTTCTGTCTTTCAACAGAGGTGTAATGGTCCCATTAGTTCTCTTGTAAACCACTTCCTTAAAGATCTCATTTAGGAAATGTTTGGGGTAACCTCTATGATGAAACATGTCTTCAATTACTCTACATTCCATCGCGAAGTCACCATCCCTAGTAACCATTCTGGCTGCTCTAATAACCTGACCTTTGACTATTGCCTTCTTTTGCCAAAAGGGGTGTAGGCTAGAAAAATGTAAAAAAGAGTTACTATACGTGGTTTTTCTATATATCTTGGCTATATATTGTTGGTTAATTAAGTCTTTAGTTAATTCTATATCCAAGTAGTTGATAACATTCTCTTGGAAATTGAAAGTGAATCTAAGAAAATCAGTAGACTTATTCATATACTCAACAACCTCTTTTGCTGTATTAAGGTTACCATTAAGACATATAAAGATGTCGTCGAGGAACCTAGTATAGTAAGAGAATTTCTCGCCCCACTGACTTGAGTTTAAGATATACTCATTCTCCCAGTACGCCATAACTGTGTTGGCAAAGCTAGCTCCTACTGGGGAACCCATAGCTACACCGCATTTTTGGCGGTACAGGTCATTGTCAAATAAGAAAAAGTTGTTAGTCAGAATTATATCCAGTAAGGATGTAACTAGGTAGACTTCACTAGGTGATGCACCTTTCTTAACCAAATAAAGGTTAACCCACTCAACTCCTACATCATGGGGTATCACAGTATATAAGTCAATGACATCTACAGTGAGGAAATTTAGCCCATCATTGTAGATAATGTCATTAATTTTCGTTAAAAATGCCCATGAGTCCTTGCTGATTTGAGTTTCATTAGCTAAATATTTCTTCAAGATGTTGTCCACTAGTTTAGCACTTGCATAAGTAAAGGAATTTCTTCCGTCAATCAGTGGCCTGAAAGGCGGATTTGAAATATCTTTGTGCAATTTAGGAGTAGCAAAAAATAAAGGGGTTTTAGGCCATTCACATTTAATATAGTTATACATGTCAATGTCTATATAGCCCTCAATGAAGAGGTCACTAAAGTAGCTCTTAACTAACCTGTGTGCACGGTTCATTTCGTTAATACTAACTTTCAAGTAAGTGTCATTTCTAAACATGTCAGCCACTCTGGAGATATAATCATAATTATCGAATAAGGCCAGTCCCCCACCTTTATCTGGTTTTATGGCTCTTACATTAAGGTTTCTGAATAATTTCAGGAAATCTATCTCTTCTGAGGTAGTATTAGATTTCCCAGGGCCATTGCGTTTATTTGTATTAAACATCCTACAGTTTTTATTATTGTTGTTGGCAAGTGCCCTTAGGTCTAATTCCATGACTTCTTCAAATATCTTTAGTGCAGGCTCTAAAGGTGGGTTATAATCACTAGGAATGTAATAGGTGGATCTCTCATGTTCAGATTCACCTAAAAGCAAGCGTAAGTTCAGCTTTCTAACAAAAAGCTTAAGGTCCTTAATACTTTCCACTAAGTCCAAATGTTGATCTGGTATGAAAGTATACCCTTTAGCTAATAATTCTGCGAAACAGGGGTCTAAAGTTAAACTAGAGTAATTATATATTTTAAAGTCCCCTGCTTTATTCGTAATAATCCTAGGGATGCTGGCCACGTCCATTATCTCCTCGGTCTGGTTGTTGGTCGCTGGTTGTTTTTTTGGTTGATTTGATTGGGATAGTTGTTTTTAGGAATAGTTCCTTGATAGTTAAACAAAGGAAATTCTTCTTCATCCACATTAAAATTTGAGTTATTACCATCTCTCCCTCTGTTCCTCCTTAGCCGTTGAGACCAGTTATTGTCTCCAAGGTCTGTATCATTGCCCCCAGTTGCATTATTATCAGTCAGTCTCCTATTACTGTTCATGGCATCATTCTCAGTATAGTTCGTGTTAGAGTGAGTGTTAAAATCGTTGCTTATGCCAGTTTGAGATAAAGGTGGCTTAGGGTAAGCTGACTTATTCCTGTAGGCAATTCTGTCCCTTGTCATTTTCTTATTTTTATTTATCTTTAGTCTCATCAAAAGCTGATCAATAGTGACAAAAGATCTATCGTAGTCATATTTAAATCGAGGAAATTCAGGGTTAGAAAGTATATCGTCGTTCAATTCCTTAGTTTCTTTAGTTAAGTCAGTCAGTTGTAAGTTATAATGTTTAATCATGATTTTCAACAGTCCAAAACCCTGCTCGTCAAAGAAAGTTAGTAGTTCTTTATGAAAAAGTGACCCTGAAACTAGTCCTGTTGGGTAAACATGGAAACGCAACCCTTTAGGTACTAGTTTTTCTTGAATGCATTCATTCAAGTAATTAATCTCCAATTGTAGCTTCTTTATCTTCACCATTTTCTGATCTAATAGTTTAAGTTTACTATTGAGAGATAGGCCACTAACCTGCTCGGTGCGGGCGTCGTATGCCGGAAATCCCAAGTCATTAGAGACATTGAATTTCATTGCGCTTGTATCATTAATCCATTTGTCAAATCCAAGGGTTCCAATAAGCTCTCGACTGCTCCCACCATCATCCTGGGTTGTTACTGTTGGTCGCCTCCTATCCTGGTTCGAAACTGTGTTAGGAACATTCCCCCTGTGCAGGTTAGTGTTTGCATCGCTTTCACCGGTCGCAGCATGTTGACGTTGAGCCGGTGTAATCAGGTCTTCGGAGTCTAAACTGGAAGCTAAAGGTGCCGTGTTGTACAAGTTGCTAGACTCGAATCTAGCTGTTAAATTGTCAATCCTTTGCGTTAAAGCTAGGATTAGGGCAGTCAAATTACCATCGCTGCTGCCGTCACCAAGCTGTTCCGTTGGTATCGGACTGTTCCCAGGGAATTCTCCTGACATGTTAAGATTCTCACTAGCCATGAAGCTCCAATACAAAAACCGCAAACTAGAGTAGATAGCAACAAACCAGGGAAACAAAAAATGAAGACTTCTGGCAGGAAAACCACTTCTTGTTTGATAAAAGAAAACTTCAGTTTTAATCAATTCCGACTGCAACTGCAACTGTTACACGAAATAAAACCACAAGCAGATAGCATAAACAACAGGTAGCATAAAGCGCTTTTCGTCGACCTCAATAGGTGGACTTCTTCAGATAAAATAAGATGAGCAGCTTCCAGCTTATATAGTTCAAGTCATCAGTCAACAATTAAACAATTTTACAATTTGATCTAATTAGGACTAATCCTAAAATGATTAGTTGTACTGACAGGACAAACTAAATAGCGTTATTAGTTACAAGGTAGTGCTATCCTTGAAACTTGCATATAATGTTAGCAATTAACACAGTTTATACTAGATGTTATATATTATATTATATGAAGTGCCTAAACTGTATCATTTAATAAAAATCAGTATACACACGTTATAATAAAGCTTGTTGTTAAATACAAACGAGTAAAATATATGGCGCCTCTCCTAGACCCTCAAATTTAAAGGGAGGCGTCAGTAAAAAACCTAACAATTCAATAAGAATATACTATATTCAAACTTTGTAAGATAAAATACATATAAATATATGTAAGCAGAAAAACATGTATATATATTTTAGAACAAAAAATTAAAATAATAATGGAGGCAAATTCATAATTAAATGACGCCTTCTTGGTTTAACAGGAAGTCTAGTCGAAGGCTCAGTGATTGTAAAGTCAAACCCTAAGACCTAGTATGTTTATACTTAGTCGATGTAAGCAATAGTTACTGTGTATTATTTCTAAGCCAGGGATAGAAGCCTAGAAAGGAAAGATAAACAAAAAGCCTTCCTAATTTGGGCAGCAATCATCTTTTCAGGCTTCTTAACTTCAAAAGGCATTGGATATTACAATGCTCGTTCAATCCTGGTGCCATGAAGGCATTTGTTCTTACTTGCCATGATAATTCATGCTCTTCCAACAAAAGGTTGTACGGTCCCCTTCTACTATCAGGTTGAATTTGATCAAGACCAATAAATTTAAAATTGTGGTTAGGGAAGGCAGAAATATGTTTACTCAGGGCATTATCAGTTTTTAAGTTTGAGATGGCATTGGTATGTTCATATATCCTATCCTCTTAGCCTCCTTTCTGTCTTCCCTATATAGAAGCATGTACAGACTGTACATAAAGCTCCATAGACCACCATTTTAGAATTACAGTCAATTTTGGTATTTAGGGTATATGTTTTGTTATTAATAACTTGTTTATTCCCTTTTTTAATATATTTACAGTATCTACAGCAGCCACAACAAACAGTTCCTTTGTCATTACTGCTGTGAACTTTCCTTTCTAGGAGTACTTTTAAATTATTCCCCTTTCTATAAGTTATTTTCGGGAATTGGTTAATACTTGAAGAGCATCTTTTGTCGTTGCTGATTAAAGGCCAATTTTTCTCCATTAATTTTCTAATAATATTACTTTCCAGGTTAAAAGTTGTAATAAACCTAGGAATTTTTTCATCATTATTGCTACGCCCTAGGCTGGTGTTTACTTGCGGATTAGCTTCACAAATAGATAAACCACTATCCTGCATGGCATTCGCCATGGGGCTGAAACCAAGTCTATCTATAGTTCCCTCTTCACAATTAGCCACAGTTCTGTCTTTCAACAGGGGTGTAATGGTCCCATTAGTTCTCTTGTAAACCACTTCCTTAAAGATCTCATTTAGGAAATGTTTGGGGTAACCTCTATGATGAAACATGTCTTCAATTACTCTACATTCCATCGCGAAGTCACCATCCCTAGTAACCATTCTGGCTGCTCTAATAACCTGACCTTTGACTATTGCCTTCTTTCGGACCCTGGTGCTGAAGTTGTCTGCGCTGACGGCGCAGGAGAAGCTGGGTGTTGACTCGGTTCCGAGGAGGATGGGGATGTCAGAACTGAAAGACTCCATTTCTCCTTATGTCTTTTAATGTCTTTATGCTTAGGAGGTGGTGAGACTTCCATCCCAGAAAGAGCCTTCACAAAGGATGATTTTAGCATACCCTTAAGGATAAGTTTGTTCTTGCATTCAGCCAATGTATGGTTGCTGAAGCTAGAAGAAATGTCGCAAAAAACATAAAGGTGGTCAACGCCCAAAGAGTAAACATACCGGGCATGACAGTCAGAATTGGCCAACTTATGCCCACACTTATCACATTGTTTGAAACCAAGCTTGGCCTTATCCGCCGTAATGCACAGTATAACCACACAACAAACTATATAACTAACAACAAGATGAAAGAAAGCCCTCTTGTCTGTAAAAAAAAAAAAAAAAAAAAAAAAGAGGAAAGAGTACCAACAATGGTACTAAGAAATACCAAAGGTAAGAGAAGGGCCTACTAAGGCAGGGAGAGAGGGAGTAGTGCCAACGATGGTACGAAAGAACTACCAAAGGTAGTGGGTAGGGCTTAGTCAGGAAAGAACAAAGTAGAGATAGGAAAAAAAAAACTGCGGACGACAAGAAAAAAAACGTCTTACAACACACTAGAGTCGAGAAAAAACACAAAAATGCTAACACTTAGCTGATAGAAGGCTTGGCACGTCTGACGAGGAATGCTGCAAACGAGATCTGAAGAGACTATGAGAGGGGCATTGTGGGTAGGTCTTAGCTGCGAGTTTTTGGCTGGTGTGAGCTTGGTAACGGCCGTGTCGGTTCCGAGGATGGAACCGAAGTTCAAACAGTAAGGAATGAATAAAGATTTACAACATCAGAATTTATATTGGCAAGTGGAAAAGATTTTCTAGTTAGTATCTAACCAACAAACAGGGTCCTTTCAGAAATTATGTACTACTGGTGCTTAAATAGTTGTGTGAGTTGATAGCCACTGGCCTCTCTTACTCCTCTGTCAAGGTTTATTTATTTATTTTATTTTACATTTGTGTACCGAGATGGTCCATCTGGGTGGAAGCCCATTTTCAGTGAAGGCCCGAGGAGAAAAGCTCCAAATTAAAAAGTATACATAGATTTATTTATTATTTATTTTACATTTGTTAACCAGCGGTGTCTGACTGAGCTGAAAAGGCCCTTGTTCAGCAGAGGCCCGGGTAGAAAAGCTCCACACAGAAAAATAATTACAGATACATTTAGATATTTAGACATGATCAATATACACACAAATTACAATCGACATGTTTTTACAGTGGTATGCAGCACATCAGCAATTACAGTGAAGAGAAGAAACAAGAAAACATTAATTTAAAAATAAAGTTAATTAACAGATTTGTGGTTTACAGCTGAAATTTGGAACATAGGGAGGATACATACATAGTACACAGGTACAGTACATACATTGTACTAATATTAGCCAGTGTTTGTGAGTAAGAGTGAAAACTGTTATCAAGTACTCTAGGCTTAGTATGTGTACCTTATCCGCTTTCACTAGCCTGGGGAGCAATCATTGCACTGCCAACTTTGCTTGAGATGTTGCCTAATGAGGTTTTTAAAGGAGGCTATGGATGATGTGTTTTGTATGGTAGTGGGGAGAGAGTTCAATTTTTTAGTCACTGGGTTGGGAGGGTGGCCTAGTGGTTAAGGTGTTTGCCTTACAAAGACAAGGTGCAGGATTTGAGCCTCACAAGGGATACTTGGCAAGGCTTACAATGGCTTGCAAGGGCAGTTAGCCTAGTACTAACCTATGAACCACTATATAGTGTGAATCCAAAGCTATTATAGCTGTTGGTGACTTCTAGTAGTAGTTTGCTTGATGATCTAAGAGGCCTTTTGGCTGAGTGATGTACTAGGTTTTTGAGGGCAGGACACTTATTGGTTAGGTAATAGATAGAGTGACTGAGGCAGAGCATATTGTAGGTTAGGAGGTTGGGCAGTTCAAGCCAGTGGAGTTGGTTCAAAGCAGTACAGTGATGAGTTCTATATGAGCAATTTGTAGCAAATCGGACAATTCTGTTACAGCAGGCTTCCATTTTGCTTAGTTCAGTTTTGTTGAGATTAGTCAGAATGGGAGATGCATAGAGTAGGATGGATAGAAGCTGGGAGCGAGCAATGGCTGATCTTGTGTTGTTGGTAAGAAATGGTTTGCTACGTTTGAGTGATCCCAGTTTGGTATGTACTTTTTTAATAGTTAAGTTGAGATGACTATCAAATTTTAGGTGGGAGTCTATGGTTATTCCCAATAGCTTAGCCTGTGCCACTGGAGCAACTGGAGCAGCATTTGCAGAGTAGATAGTGAATTGACTGTTATCAGTGTTTTTGTTAGAACCAGTTATAATCATAAGCTGAGGTTTCTTTGGATTAAGGATAAGTTGGACTTTAGTAAGGTAGTTTTCAATGTCAGAGAATGCTAGCTGAGTTGTTTGCAAAAGGGTGGGAATATGTTGTGCAGCACAGATTAAGTTAGTATCATTTGCATACTGAATGATAGATGCATGCTGTGTGGAGGTACGGAGGTCATTTGTGAAGACTGCGAACAGTAGTGATCCTAAGATGGAACCCTGTGGGATTCCTATAGTTATGAGCAGTTTAGGAGAGAGAGAATTTTCCCATTTCACAGCCTGGTACCTGTCAGTTAAGTAGCTTTGGAACCAGATAAGAGTGGAATTTGATAGGTGATATTGGTTTAGTTTGTTTAGCAGGATTTGGTGCGAGACTGTGTCAAATGCTTTGGACATATCCAAAAAAAGAGTTGACACCTGCTGGCCTTCATTTCTGAGATGGTTTATTGTGTCTGTGAAGCAGAGGAGGGCTGTAGTGGTACTATGGGCAGGTCTGAAACCATGTTGAGTAGGTGACAGGATGTTGTTGTCTAGGAAATATTTTAGCACCTGGGTATGGATGCATTTTTCTAGGGTTTTGGCCAGGGGGGGAGAGTATAGCAATGGGTCTATAGTTATTAAGTTCAGTGGAGGTCCCACCTTTATGTACGGGTGTAACATAGGATATTTTCCGGAGTTTGGGCACATAGTTTTCAACAATTGATCTGTTTATGAGAGTGGAAATTGGGATAGCAATAGCATCTGCTGTGAGTTTCAAGAAATAGCTGGGGAGTAGGTCAGCTGCTGTTGACTAGGTTTTTAGTTTGGAGAGCATGCTTTTGATTGAGGTGGTGGAAACTGTTTTGAGGGTAATGCTTGTATTAGTATTATTTGTGTTGGGGGGCATAGTGAGGTTGGAACTGCCTGTGATACTAAGGAAAGAATTGAGTTCACAAAGTGGGAGTTGAATTGTGTTTCGATAGGAACTTCAGTGTCAGGGGTGGTTGGTTTGGGGGTAGCCTTTTAGATGAGATTTAGTAGCTGGTTTACATTTTTCCAAAATTTTTGAGGGCTGTTTTAGTATTTAGTTTGTAATGTCATATAGTAGGATTTTTTGTCCAGCCTAATGCATTTTTTTGCACGGTTGCACAGTTCTCGGTACCTAGTTAGGCTTTGTGTTTCTTTGTTTTTTTGATAGTAAAGCCAGGCAGTGTCTCTGGACTTGAGGATTTGTTTGGTTTCTTTACTGAGCCAGGGATTTGTAGATGTTCTAACCTTAATTTTGTGCAATGGACCGACAGTGTCTAGGTGTTGTGGACATCTTTGTTGAAATATGCTACAGCCTGGTCAAGTGGGAGGGTTTTTGGGGGGCTCCATTCACAGTTTTAGGGTATTGAGGAACTCAGGAGAGAAATGTTTTGTGTTTCTAGTGGATTTATAGTTAGTGGTTTTTGGATAGGCTTGTTCTATTATGTATAATGTATATTATGTTGTGGTCACTAAGGTATATTATGTTGTGGTCACTTAAGGTATCTGGGAGACTGCCTGTGTGGGGGTACAATGTGGGGTTGTTAGTTAGGACCCAGTCAAGGATGGATTCCCTTTTAGATTTTTATCACATCTAGTTGGAATTTGGACTAGTGCTGGTAGCCATGGAGATTTATTAGATTACTTGGTGGTTCTGCTATACAGGTGAACCAATCTAGATTGAAATCCCCCAAAATAAGGGTTTCTTGTGAGTATGTGGAGGAACACCAGAATAAGAAGTCTTCAAGGCTAGCAGGTGTATGACCAGGTGGAATATAGATCACAGTCATGGTGATGATCTTTTTAGGGTGAAGTTGAAGTTGTGAGATAAGTATATCTCAATTATTGGGGGAGGGGTAGGAGTTTGGTATTTGACGTAAAGTTAAGTTGGACTTATACAGTAAGGCAGTTCCACCCCCTTTATGAAGTGGTCTGTCTTGTCTAATGATATTGTAGCCAGTAGGGAGAACTTCTGAGTTAATTATGTTTTTATTTAGCCAGGTTTCTGTTAAAGCAAATATGTCTGGGGAGTAGTTTGCTATGGTGACCTGGAGTTCAGGTATTCTATTTCTGATAGTAAAGAAAAGAAGTTGCAGAGTTCCACGACAGTTTTTACCTTTTATTATACAAAAATAAACATGAAGTAAGCGCTTTCGCGCTCTACCCAGATCTCTTCCTCAGACTATATTACAATAACAAGCTGCCTAAGCAAGCATTTTAAAGCTTTAACTATTCACACATTGCAATTAATTAGTCACAATTAGCTAGTTAAAGGCATACAGATAATTTACATTTTTGATACTTCTAATATTAATATTTAGCATTAAGAGATGGTTGGTTTTGCTGCTGCTGTTGTTGATTTGCCCAGGAATGAATACAGTGGGGATATTATGTTCTGATAATTGGGTTGGAGAAGTTTGTGTTGGACAGGATGGATTTGAGCCTGGGTTGGGGTGGATGTCCCCACTTATGGTGACCCTGGTGTTGAAATGGTGATGCAGATGTTTGAATTTGGTGATGAGTGTGAGAAAGTATTGTGGTTTTTTTTTTTTTTTTTTTGGAGAAGGAATGAGAGCATATGTGTTTAGTTTTGAATTGGTCAGTTATGTAGTTCTTAAACAATTGTGGGCAAATATTATAATGTGCGGTGTCTGTATATGAGAGTGCATAATATAGTGTTGTGCTACTAAGTTTAAGGATATTGCTAGACTGATAACTTGTGAAGTTATAAAGAATTATGAGAAGACACACTAGACTTAGTTGTGTGATAGTCATGGTTATAAAGTTTAAAGTTGGTTCTAGATGGAAGTGTGGATAGGAATTATAGGGTTGAAGTATATGTGGATGGGTAAGTAGTGTGGGGTGATGTAATAATGCCTAGAGGGAATGTGAGTGGTTAGGAGTATTGTGTGGTGGAGCAAGTGGGTGTGGTGTAATGTGATCTGACTTGAGGAGCTGTGATTGGTGGAGGTGATGAGAGGTTGAGGTGTGAGTGTGGTTGAGATTACTATAAATGTAGAGGTAGTGGGGGTGGGTGGAAATTGGGGCCAGTGGAGTGGAGAGAGCCCGAGCGTTAGTGAGGGTGAATGGAGTGGGGCTGAGCCCACCAGGACAAAAGTAATGGGCTGCAAAAAGTAAGTGTTAATTTACAAATCTGAACACTAACACATTCCTGAGGTCTAATGGCTTACCAGCAAGCAGAATTCAATTACTGAAGAGCTCTTGTGTCCTGGTGAGAGACTAGTAATTTAAAGATGGCTCCATGCACAGCAGGAATCTAATATAGACTTAGTATTGGGGGAGGGAGATAGCACAAGGGATGTAAACCAGGTGCAATGCAAAGAAACCAGCCAAACCAGAGTGGCAAGCAGTGGAACTCTATCAGTGAAGGCCTCAGAAGGGGTGAGTAATAATTCAAACTCTACCTGTAAAGTGAAGGAGAAGAGACAGCAAAGTTTATTAAGGTTTGCAGTGTGTCTTCACATTGATTTGCTTATTAGTAGCCAGTCTGTGCACAGATTAGAGTAGGGAGATACATTAGCAATGAAGGTGGATGTATAGAGATGCAAATAAACAGGTGGGGCTCAAGTGGTACAAACTAAGGCAGCCAGCACTGAGAGGGCTGCTTGAGGGTTAATTTAATTACAGAGAATAGGAAGGTTCTGAATTAAGTGTATACTGTCTAGTGGACAGTTAGGATTACTGCACTAGCTGAGGGGGGGGGGGGGAACAAGACTACAACAGTCCGTTTTATTAGCAAGCTGAGATCTACTAAGTAACACTGCTAATGCTAAAGCTTTACTATCATAACACATACAAGTATAATGTTTGGGTGGACTGACCCTGATCTTCAGGCTAAAAATGTATATCCTTATTTAGTTTTGCAGTACTGATTCCTTCTTAGACTGTATGGGTGGGGTGGTAGCTGCAGACTGCAGAGTTGCTTGAGTGTGCTCAGCAAGCAGAATTCAATTGCTGGAGAGCACTTGTGTCCTGGTGGGAGACTAGTAATTTAAAGATGCTACTATCCCAAGCCCAATTTACAAAGTTTACAAAAGTAGGATTTGAAAGTTAGAGGAATTATTAGTGTTGACAGTTACAAAGTAAAAATGCCACTTGAACTTTTTCCATTTTTTACATAGCAGGTGTTAATAGTCGAGAATTACAATTTGTGTGGCAAATAGCATGTAGCTACAGTCTTACTAAAGAGTGAAAACAAATAATATTTCGTACATATGCATTTTTGGCAGACAGATAACAGATTTTGTGGGTATGCTTGTGAATGAGCATATTAAAATCTGTTCTAGTCTGTGTAGCAGGTTTAGTTCTGTTAGTGTAGATTGTTACAGGGGATTTGAGAAGAATAGAGGTGGGAGAATACTAGGGAGGTGCATGATATATTGGTAAGGTGCCTCTGAAGGTGACTGCTCCCAGGAGGAGGAAAACGTGGGGGAGGGTGGATGCCATCAACTGGGACTGGTATAGGAGCAGATCCAATTGCTATAGAGGTAGTCTTTTAGCAATTGTTTTGAATTGTGTTGGGTTGGTAATGTTTAGAATATGTTGGGAAACTGTGTTCCAAATGTTTGAGATATAGTGGGAGCAGAGGGAATTTCCGGCTTTGTTGTAGGTTTTGGAAATGTGCAATAGTGTTTTGTGTGAGGATTGGAGTTGCTGAGTGCTAGTTTATGGTTGAAGTATTTGTTTTAGGGCAGGGGTTTTGTCTGGCTGGTATACTAAACAGTTGGCAAATATGAGTTGGGTGAAGGTTAGGTGTTGGGGGAGTTCTATCCATTTTAGTTGTAGAGCAGATCAGTGGTGGGACCTGTGAGGGAGTGGTGAATCTGGCTGTTTTGTTGTAGCAGGATTCAAGTTTGGTAAGGTCACTTTTGCTAAGGTTGGTGTGGATGGGAGATGCGTACAGTAGAGTGGACAGTACATGAGTTCTGGCAATGTCTAGTCTGGTTTGGTTAGTATGGAAAAGCTTTATGCGGTATAGAGAGCCTTGTTTAATATGAGTCTTTTTAATGGATTGGGATAGGTGTTGGTCAGCTTTCAATTTCTTATCGATTGTAATACTTAGTAGCTTAGTTTGTGAGACGGTGGTTATAGTACTGTTGCTGGAGGAGTACTTGAAAAGTGGTTGGGGAATGTGTGATTTGGTGGGAGGAAAGAGCATCAGTTTGGTCTTGTTTGGGTTCAGTATAAGGTTTGCTTTAGCTAGCCAGGATTCTACTTCTGAGACGTATTGCTATCTAGTAGTCTCTAGCTGTTTGAGAGAAGATGCTGTACATGTGAGGGTTCAGTCATCTGCATATTGAATGACTGAGGCGAGGGGGGTAGATTTGTCGACTTGGTTAGTGAAGATGGTGAAGAGTAGGGGGCTTAGGAGGGAATCTTGAGGTATTCCTATGTTAACAAGAAGTAAGGATGAGAGCTCCTGTTGCCATTTAACAGCTTGTTGGCGTTTGGTAAGGTAGCTGTGGAACCATGCTAGGAAAGAATGGCTAAGACTGAGGGCGGCAAGCTCAGACAGTAGTTTCTGGTGTGGGACTGTATCAAAGGCCTTTGAGAAGTGGAGAAAGATGGAGGAGACAAATTTGTTGTGGTTTCTGTGTTGATTTATTGTGTTAGTAAAACTGTGGAGGGGGGTTGTGGTGCTATGTTGTGGGCGAAAACCATGTTGTGTGTGAGATAACAGGTTGGTGCATAGAAGGTGGTTTAGAAGCTGGATATGAATGCACTTTTCTAGTATTTTGGAAAGGGGTGAAAGAATGGTGATGAGTCTGTAGACTGTGAGTTCGGTAGTTCCGTCCTTTGTGCAGGGGAATGATATAGGAGATTGTCCAGATTAGAGGGATTGTAATTTTCAATGATTGTGCATTTGATTAGGATACAAACTGGGTAGGCTATGACTTCAGCGACAATTTTGAGGAATTCTGTTGGCAGGTTGAGTGCTGCTAGGGTGGTGGGTTTCAATTTGCTGAGTAGTTTTTTTATGGTGTGAGTTGGAACAGATGTAAAGGAGAAGGTGTTACTGTCTTCTATATTGGTAACTGGGATCTGAGGTGGCATATTTTGGTCATAGTTGATGAGAGAATTGAGTTTGTGAAGAAGGAATTGAACTGTGATGTAATGCTGACATTTGAGGGAGGTGTGATGGGTTTAGGGCTGGAAGTATTCCCAGGTTGAAGTAGTTTATTAATGGTGGACCCATTTTTTTTAAGGTTGTTTTGGTTTATCTGTTGGTCGGTGGTGTAGTAGTTTTTTTGTCTGCTTTTATTTTGGGATTTAGCTTTGTTCCTAAGTTGTTTGTACAGTAGTAGGTTGTTGTGTTGTTTTTTGTTAGTTAACCAGTGTACCCATGACTTGTCTCTTTGTTTTAGTAGGTTTTTGGTGTTGTTTGTTAGCCATGATGAGTGGTGATTTTTTTATTCTAGCAGATCTGCAGGGGGCTATGCTGTTTAAGACATCAAGGAAGGTGTTGTTAAAGCGTTGTACTGTAGCATCTAAGGGTGGGGTTTTGAGTGGAGACCAATTAATTTGTTGCAGTAGGGAATGAAATGTTTGGATATTAAATTTCTTATTACAGATTAGCTGGTATGTTAATTGTCTGGGAGGACTGACTTTGTGTCTAAGTAGATAAGTGGTTAGTTGGTCACTGGTGCTGTTGGGCAGGCAGCCTGTTTGAAGGGATATAGGTGTTTTGTTAGTAAGTGTCCAGTCTAGAATGGATTGTCTGTTTTGACGGTTTGTCTATTGTGGTGGGTTCTTGCATGAGTTGAGAGAAGCCATGTAAGTTTATAAAACGTGAGGGATTATTGCAGTTATACATAGACCAGTCAGTATTAAAGTCCCCATTATGATGGTTTCTTGGTGGAAGGTTATCTAACCAGTGCAGAATGTCTTCACCTGTGTTTGAATTATCTCCTGGAGGGATGTAGATGGCCACAATAATTAGGTTTATGTTATCGTTGATTTTTAGTTTAGTGAGAAGTATTTCAGTGTTATTAAAGGAAGGATGGTGCTGATGAGTTCTAGTACTAGATATTTTTAAACATTATGGCTACTCCATCTCCTCATTTATTTGTCAGTTAATTCTATATAGGTTGTATCCGGGGGTAAGGATTTCATTCTCTTTGATATATGATTTAAATCAGGTTTCAGTCGGATACATCAGGGGAGTACAGAGCTAGTAATGCATGGAGGTCGAATACTTTATTTAGTTACTTCTCAGATTTATATTCAGGAGCAGGAGAATGTGTTCTTTACAATGGGAGGGGATGATGGAGAAGTTTTGTTGGGAGTCAGTGGAAGTTAGTGATTAATTTGGGGGCCTGGGGTGGGATGGATGTCGCCGTTAAGTTGTAGTTGTGCTAGTATGTTTAATACAGTTTTTATAAATTTGGATAGCAGTTTGTGGTTTCTAAGTAAAGCTTCAGATTTTGAGCTAGTTTAGTAGTATTTGAATGGGAAGTAGCCTGTGTGGGTAATGTTGTAGAGCTTAGATGCAGTGTAGGAGTTGTTGTGGGTAGCTTTCAATTTGGTAATGATTGTGGAGGGGGGAGTGGAAGTTTCTTAGAAGGTAGACAAGGATAAGTATGATGAGGTTAGCTGTGTGGAGAGAAAAGATTTTTAGTGTAGAATTTTGGGGAGGTTGTGACATTGTGTAGTCTGGAAGTGTGGGGATATGGTGAGAGAGGGATTGGAGGTGATAAGCTTTTTTGTGAGTTAGATATTGGGATATGTTGGAGTCGTGCTAAGAAGAGGAGGGATGTATGGCAGGATAGGGCTGGAAGGGATTGGTAAGACAGAGATGGTTTGGGAAGTGGAATGTGTGGGAGAAGAAGAGATTAGAGGGGTTGTTGAGATGTAGAAAGTGCAGGAAGGGGTGTGGCTTTTGGTACTTGGTTGAGTTAGAGTCTAGGCTGTGATTACTTTTAGATAAATGTAGAAGTATTGGGGGTGAGATTTGGGGGCAGGGTAGGGGAGCGGAGTGAGCCTGAAGGGCGAACAGAGCAGGCATAAAATGGGCGAGTGGACCAAGACGGACCAGAAAAAAAAAATCAGCCAGATTGCTGCAGTAATGGACTGCAGGTCAGTGCCAGAGCTTCAGCTAACATTTTTTTGTATTGTAATTTTTAAACTAAATACAGTTCAGTGGAAGAAAAAATAAAACAGTCACAGGAATAAAGGCCAAATTAATATTATGGGAGGTGGGGGAATATACTTAAGTAACATAAGGTACATCCTTGTGTACATTTAGCATGACTGCCATGGATCCTCCACTTTTTTCTGTGTGTTTTGTAAAACAGTTTTATAACAGAGTTTAACACCTGAGACCTTTCTCATGAGCAGGTGGCTTCTTCTTGGGATCTTAACTTCATACTGGAAAAACAAACAATGTGTCCCTTTGAACCTGCTCTTCAGACTGATTTAAGGTTCATCACATGGAAGGTGGTTCTTCTAGTTGCTCTGACCTCTGCAAGAAGAGTATCAGAGTTGCAAACTGTCATGGTAGGTGAATCTGGTTGTCCATAGAGACAGGGTAACATTAAGAAGAAATTCCTCATTCATACATGAAGTTTTTTAGAGTTTGCTTTTAATCAAGCCATTAATCTCCCTGTGTTTTATCTACATCTGAACCAAGGAAAAGATTATACATACTCTGGATGTGCATAGGCAGCTATGATACTATCTGGGCAGAACTAAGTACTTTAGAAAAGCAGATCTGCTGTGTATTCATTATGATGGGACAAAAAGGACAACCCTTGTCAAAAAGACTATTTTGATGTGGTTGTTTTTTGTTATTGCTTTTTGTTACTCCCACCTTGGTAAATCTATTTCAGGGAGTATTATAGCAATAACCCATGCCTGGGTGTGGGTAATGCTGGATTTACCCATGGTTGGTGTGGTTTGGTCATGAGGGCAAAGTCCGAGTGGCCAAACAAAGCCAACCGTGGGTAAATCCAGCATTACCCACACCCAGAAGTGGGTTATTGCTATTATACAATGACATTATTTAAGAAAAAAAATAATTATGGCATTGTATAATGCCTCCTTGCTGCCCTTCCGCAGCTGTCTGGTATTCTGCAGCAATTCTAATGTACTGCGCATGCGTATGCCTACACAGTACATCAGAGCTGTGGGCAAAAGCAATGGAAAAAGCAAGATCTCCGCTGCTTTTTACAAACTGTTTCGCTATGTTACATTTTTATTTATTTTTATTTATTTTACATTTGTTAACCGGGAGAGTCCGACTGGAAACATGTCCATTTTCAGCGGAGGCCCGGGGAGAAAAGCTCCAAGTACATAACAGACATATGAACATTGTTAATGCAAAAAAAGGAAGATAATTGAGTTCTAAATACAATATAAAGATACATCACATCTTGGGAAAAAAAAACAACAGCAGCATATAAAAAAAAACATAGTTCAGTTACAAAGGCGAGGCGCCTTGTTAAAAAGCGGTTAAGGATAGTGAGGTAAGAGAAGGGTAAATGATAGTGGTGGGTTTAACATAATGGGTTTAACATAGCGAGACAGCTTTAAAAAAAGCAACAGAGAATCTCCGTTGCTTATTTTAAAGCTGTCTCGCTATATTAAACCCATTTAACATAGCGAGACAGTTTTGAAAAAAGCAACGGAGAAAGCAAGATCTCCGTTGCTTATTTTAAAGCTGTCTCACTATGTTAAACTCATTTAACATAGCGAGACAGAGTTGCTGTAAGAGTTATAGTAATGGAAAAAGTCTGGGCGACCGGACCTTTTTCCATTACTATAACTCGGATTTACAACATGCACGCTGACCAATCAGCGTGCACGTTTTTGAATATTAATGGGGGGGTCATTGTATAATAAGGCATATTCTCCTAGAGCCTTGGCTTCTGTGATGGTATACTAGAAATGGGAGGACTGTAGAAGCATTGTAGATGCAGCTACATGGTACTCTGATTGTACTTTTTCAAATTATTACAAATTGGATTCATTTTCCAGGGTTGGCTTTGCTAGGACCATTCTTCAGGGGATCCCGGACCCTTATCCTCCCTCCTTCTTGACAGGATAAGATTTGATAATCAACTCAATTAACTAAAGGCTACTGCAGCAGTGAGAATGATGAACATAGTAGATGTGTAAGTTGCAGTTACTCATTGCTGCAAAAGATCACCCACCCTCCATCACCATACCTCTGCATATAGTTAGTTGTTGGGATATAACTTAATTTGTTACTGTTTATATCTTTTAGAGGTTCAGGATGAGTAATCTCTCTCTCTTTGTATAGGGAAGAAAGTCCTGATGTTGACACTCTGACTGCTGATTTCCCACCAAGGGACTAGTCAATCAGTAGTCATAGTGTAGGTGTGGGAGGAAGCCAGAGCTTTGTGCAGCTGGCTGTTGTATCCCGTGCAGGATGCAACACAAACCAGGCAAAGGCTACTGCAGCAGTGCGGAATTTGAACATCTACTGTTGTGATAAGTGAAACTTACACAACTGTACTATCCAGTACAGTGAAAATGCAAAATATGGTCCAATACTCAGATGACTCTACAATTGTAGAAAAGTCAGTTCTTATAATTGCTTCCATACTCCATTCCTGTTTTAATTCATGTCTGAGAAACCAGTCCCATATTCTATACAAATGGGGCCTGTTTTGTACAGATTAAAGTCAGTAAAGTAAAATGATTTATCAGTTGCTTGTTCATACATTTCCTCAGAAAAGTGTACTTCAATAGCAGAAGAGGTCTTTCACTGGTTTATTTCTAATCTCAAGACTGAGCTTATAGTTATGACTGACCTTAATGCCAGCTGGTGATTCTTGCTGTCTAAATTTACCCACTCTTACACACAGTTTTAAAGTATTTTCCAGTTGATAATCCAAACAACTAAATTAGACAAAAATTCTAGTTCTGAGAGTATTCTTGACTGGATCATAATAACTGCTTCTATTATTATACTGGTAGACTTGTCCGACTCTCTAACTGCATTGCACTATCTGCTGTGTGGAAAAATATTAAAATCTTTAAAGTACAAATGTTTTACTGTTTGAAAAATACATAAAAGCTTGAGGCTGATTCATTCACTGCTGCTGAGTCACATCCAACTCCTACAACACTACTACCATTGTGAACAGCCATCAATACCAACAGAGTTTACTAGGAAAGTAGCTTGACAGGTTCTTCCACATCATACACACACCCCCCTGTAAACACACACATACACATCTATAGACAATTTAAAGTCACCAATCCACCCACCACTTATCGTTGGGTTCAGACCAGTTATACAAGCTACCATTAGATGAAACTGTACACTTCATGCAGCCTTTTTGAATGCCTTAAACAATATGCCTCTTTTGCCAAAAAAAAAAAACAAAGCCAGCAAAGTTAAAAAAATTATCATGGAGCAGTATTGAAATAAAAGTCATAATGTCCTATATGGATCATCTCTAATCTGTTTACCACCAATATAGACATTAAATCTCTATAATTCAAGAGCAGATGGTTGTAGAGAATTGCAGTCTTAAATTTTTCATAGTTAAAGAACTTTTATCTGGAGCAGCAACATATACATGATGATAATTCTAAGAAGTTCTGGAATGGTGCTGATGAGTTGCTTAACCCTTGTCATAACTTATCTCAGTTCCTGTTCCCTCATTCAAATAACATTGAGCTCAGTCAAAAGTCTAACTTTTTGATACTGTAAAAGATTAGCTCACAGATAATGGCCTGGAGACTAATCATATTGCTTCCCCGTAAACTGACTAGTCTGTCTTCACCCTTCAAATAATCCCATCTGGCCTAGTGGAAAGGTTTCTTTGCAAAATGCAATCAGGTTCAGCATTGCCCCTTGAAGTTTTGGAAATTACTGTGAGTGCTCGACTACCCAGTCACAATCTACAAAGGAGGTTAGAGTTACCAGTACTGAAAAAAGACAATCATTGTTCCCTTCCTTAAAGGGAGCTTTGCATCATTATTAAACAGTTACCATACCATGTGCATCTTGTTGAAAATCCACAAAAAAAAAAAAAAAATCACAAGTTCTCCAATACTTAAATTCATTTTTTCTCTTAGCCATCATATGGTTTCAGAACTAACCATGGTGCAACCTCTCCTATAAATGATGTTATAGAATATAGTGGTAATTATTTTTTATCAAATGCACAGAGAGGGCATATTTTAGACCTTTCTAAAGCATTTCACGCTCCCAATACGATCATTTCTCAAGATTGTGAGTGGCTTTGACTTCCAAGTTGTTGGATAACTGATTAGAGCTCTCCCAGTGCAAAAAATAATAATAAAAAAAAATTGTTAAAAAAGCCAGTAAAATACGTCAGTTTTGGTGTAGCTGGAATATTGGCTAGTAATTACACTATCTGAATGCCAGAAAAGAAATTTGGAAAGAGTAAGAACAATTTTACCAGAGAAGAAAAAGAAACCATTGTGGATCAGAAGAACCTTACAACTGTTCAACAAAAAAAAAAAAACAGTTTCAAGTTAAAGCATTAGTAGAGGAGATAGTGTCCAGTAACTTAGAGAAAAATAAATCAGATTCAGTCAGAGGTGTTTTAAAGTAAGTGGGACACTGGTGAAATTAAAATGGAAATACAAAAGAAAGTTTAAAGGAAAAGCCCACCTTCTCCTACAGTTTAACACAACCCTTAGGCTTCTTTTCTCCCTACAATATAGTTCCAGTATTGTTTAGGTACCAGAAACAGTACAGTTATGTAAAATCTTACCATAACAGAAGATGTTCTTGCTTTTACTGCTGCAGTATTCTTAATGATATGGGTATTCCCTGCCGCGGAAACCTGATGTCTGGACAGTGTTCCAAAGACTTCCGAATTTAAATGGTATGCCAAATGTCACCATATACTCCCTGTGTAACGTAGGGCATAAAAGTGACATTCAGGCTTACCAAAAACAGAACTGATTGCCCCAGGAGGAACACTAGTCCCAGGAACCCAAGACGTAAGGTGTACATCCAGGAAGGTAAAGAACTAGTGGAGTGGAGGGAGGGAGCGAATACTGCAGCAGTGAAGGCAAGGACATCTACCGTTGTGGTAAGATTTTACTATGTCTGTTGTAGTGGGTTCCTGCTTGAGAGTACAATGTCCTTACACTCACTGCTGCAGTATTTCTTAACATTATGGGAGAGTGGCAAAGCTCAAGAGGAAACCTGGGAGGAAGAAAGGACCAAAGAATCCCTAAAAACCAAGAAGAACTGAACTAGCAAAACCAGCCCTAGCTCTAGTGTATACCATTTAACTTGTAGTGCTTGGTAAAGGTATGCATAGAAGTCCAGGTAGCTGCTTCAAGAACAGAATTAATATCTAAGCCTTTGAAAAAAAAAAGCATCAGAAAAAGCCACAACTCTAGTAGAATGAACCTTAATTGAAAAAGGAAGGCTCTTTCCATGAAAAGAGTAACAAAAGGAAATAGCCGTAGAAATTCAAGAAGAAATAGTTTGCTTTGATACAGTAAGCCCCAAAGATCTAGGATGAAAAGAAACAAATAACTGATTAGATTTTTTCATAGCCTTGGTCATATCCAAATAAATTCTAAGCTGCCTATGCATGTCCAAATAATGCAGCACCCTCTCAGTGTCAGTTTGGGGAGAGGGGAGAGGGGAAAAAAGTGGGCAGATTAATAGACTGATTAAGTGATAGCTCATTAACCACTTTCGGCATAAAAGAAGGGTTAGTGTGCAAGGACACACTGTCCTCATGAAAAATCAAAAAAGGAGACAAGCCATAAGGGCCTACAACTCAGACACCCATTTGACAGAAGGAAGTGCTAACAAAAGAACAATCTTCCAGGAACAATGTTGCAAGGAAGCTGAAGCAGCAGGCTCAAAAAGGAGCCTGAGCCAATGTCTCCAAAACAAAATTAGGATTCCAGGGAGGAGGAACAGGCTTCTTGGGAAGTCTAATATTAAGGATTAATATTAAGGACACCTTTAAGAAAGTGTCTCACCTCAAATCTAGCAGCTAAAGGAGGAGAAAAAGGCAGACAAGCAGAGATAGCCGACAGGTGGGCCTTAATAGAAGACTAGGACAAACCGGCATAGAGCAACTCACATAAATAAGGGAGAACCAAAGTAGCATTCCCATTAAGTGGGTCCAGGTTACAAGAGAGACACCAAAAAGAAAACCTCTTCCATTTGGATAAGTAGGATTTCCTAGTCATAGGTTTCCTGGCCTCCTGCAGGACTTGCAGCACATCCTCAAAAGGTGTCTATGACGAATCAAAATCCTATCATCCACAGTGTCAGTTGAAGCATGGACAGGTGGGGATGGGTAAGTGATCCCTTGTCTTATGTGATTAGATCCACCCTGTGAGGTAACTTATGATGATTGCACCTAGCTAGATGCAGAAAAAGAGGGAACCAGTGCTGTTGTGGCCAAAAGGGAGTCACCAACAAGATTTTGGGAGCAGAATGAGAGGAAGGAGAGGGAATGCATAAAGAAACATTCCCTTCCAAGAGAATGAGAGGACGTCCACCTTCCATACCAGAGGACCTGGGACTCTGGCACAAAACAGAGGAAGAGGTCTGTTCAGAATGGAGGCAAAATTATACATGCAAGGAATACCCCACTGGTGGATAATGTCCAGAAACACATCCCTGTGAAGCATCCATTCATGGGACTGAGTTAAGGACCGGCTCAGAGTGTCTGCACAATGTGCTGACCAGAAGGGATATAAACTACCTTAAGAGTCATTTGACACTTGACATCAAGATCCCATACCAGAAGTGCCAACTGGCAAAGAAGATAACATCTCATTCTGCCCTGCATGTTGATATACGACATCACTGTGGTGTTATCTGTGAATATATTAAGAGGCCCTGGAGAAAAGAGAGACTGAAAGGCCTGAAGAGCCTGCATAAGGGCTATCATCTCTTTGACATTGATATGCTCATTCTGTTGATGAGGCAACCACACCCCATGTACCTTTAGGGAGCTAAAAGTCAACCCCCTTCCCATGTTTGAGGCATCCATGAACAATTCCAGAGAGGGAAGAGGGGGATGAAATGGGATCCTCGGATTCAGAGATAACTGCTGAATCTGTCAGAGAAGTTCCTGTCTGAGGCAAGGAAGAAGAGGAACTACAAATTCTAAAGGATGAGCATGTTGAAGCCACACTGACTGCAGAAACCACTGAAACTTTCTCGTGTGAAGTTTGGCCAGAGGGACCATTGGAATGGTGGATGCAATGAAACTCAGAACTCTCAGAAACTCCCTGGTGGTAATGGAAGCCAGAGGAAGAAGAGTATGAAAGAAAGAAATGAGAGTTAAGGCCTTTGGAAGAGACAGGGATGCAAGCATTGTCACCGTCTGAATCCTGCAACCCAGAAAAACATGAGCCTGAGAAGGAGTCAGAGAAGACTTTTTGAAATTTACAGTGACCCCAGGCTCTGAAGAATGGATTCAGCAAAAAGAAGATTTTGCAATGGGGTCTCTGGAGAGGATGCCTGAATCAACAGGTCGTCCAAGTAAGGAAATATTTGGATCCCTTGGAGTATGCAAAAGGCAATTACAGGAGGAAGGCATTTGGTGAACACCCCTGGGGCAGTAGAAAGGCCAAACGGCAAAGCAGAGAACTGAAAATGCCAGGAAGCAACAGAGAAATGCAAAAAACTTCTTGAAAAGAGGATTTATCGGAATATGGAGATAAGCATCCTTGAGATCCACAGACACTATATAGGCCTGAGGGAGAAAGAGAGGAAACAGAATCTGAAAGGACAACATCTGAAAGGAAGGTACCTTTAGAAAAATGTTTAGATGAGAGAGGTCTAGAATAGGTCTCCAAGTACCCTCTTTTCTAACTTTGATTCGGTCTGAAACTCCGACTTCGGAAATATTTCAGAACGCCAACCTGCACTCGCAAAACTGCTTCTGCATCGGACCATGCGGCAAAAAAGACTGAGGATATGACGTCGGTCATGCGCATTAGTACCCTGACGTCCTGACGTCAGTCTAATGCGCCGTGACCGACGTCAGCCATATACTTTGGTATTCGGGCCGACTGGACAGCGGACTACCCAATGGTTAGGACTGCAGCAATGTGGAATGAAGAACATCACTTTCCCCCTTTGGGACACAACCACCTCTTGAATAGTACCCTGAGATAAGAGATCTTGAAGAACCTCTGGTAAAAAGGGAAGATGTTCCCATGGAGGCTGAGGAATGCACATACAAGGAGGATGGGATTTCCACACCATGAAGTACCCCTGATGAATGATTGACAGAACCCAAGAATCCTGAATGATCCAAAGACAACTGGAAGAGAAACAGAAAGGTGAAGAGAAAGAGGAATGTGGCTGGGAAGGGACAGATAGTCACACAGCACCTGGTCTGTCCAGAAAGGAAGGCTTCAGAGTCCCCAAAAATTGAGTGGCCTTAGCAGGAGGAGGCCGTTTGCCACTCTTCTTACCTTTAGTAGAAGGACGAGACTGTCTATGAACAAAGGCAGGCTTAGCAGGGCAGTTTCTCTGAAATTTAGGCACAGGAGAAAAAAAGACATGTTTAAAGTTCCTGCAAGGCCTTACCCTTATCCTGAAGGGACTTAAACCAGCAGCTTCCCAAAACAAAAGTTTAGAATCCAGAGGAGCATCCATCAACTTAGCATTAATATCATCAGGTAGAAGTTGAAACCTAAGCCAAGAATATCTCCTCATAACTGAACTAAAAACAGCAGCCCTGAAAGAGGCATCCATCGCATCATAACATTTAACAGAATGACGACTGACATGAGAGGAAGTTCCTAGCAAAGAAAGAACAGAAGTTTTATCCTCCCAAGTCTGGAAAATCAGAAATAAGTTGACAGGCCTAAGAAAGAAGATCTAACACATACCTAGAAATATGGGTCTGATAATTAATAGCTCTAAAAGCTAGGGTAGCAGAAGTGTAAACCTTTTTGCCAGCCTGTCCATAGTTCTGCTGTCCTTGTCAGACGGCAATAACTTGAGCTAAGAAAGCAATTGAGATGACTTATCAGAGGCTACAGACACTGCCAAGGGGTCAGCAGCAGGACATTTATATATAAAAAAAGAACAATCCTCAGGAAGCCTATAAAACCTATCAGACTTCTTGGGATCCGGGGGGGGGGGAATCAGGTGCCTGAGAGGCATTGGAGAAAACATCCAGTAAAGCAGCCAAGACAGGAGGAATAGCCACAGGTTTAGGAGAGTCCGTCTGCAACAACTCATAGTACCTCTTATGGCTATCAGAGACCTGAGTACAATCTCACTTAAAAAAAAATCCATTATCCTAGAGAGTGTGTCTTCAAAGGAGATTTCTTCGAAAGGAACATCAGGACTAATAGAGTCCTCCTCCTCTGACCCGTAGTCCAAAGGAGAAGGACTTTGAGTTGAATAAGTTAGGGATTCGTCAGCAGAATCTGATTCATCCTCAGAAGAATCCTAGTGTCTAGGCCTTTTGAGAGGAGTAGAGGACCAAGGAGGAGCAGGAAATGAAACCCCTTGAAAGGGCTTTAAGAACATAAAGGCAGAAAATAACCCCTGAGTTAAAAGCCTGCCACTCACTTTGTTGATCCTTAGAAGCAGAAGAAACATGTTTCATTTTTTGTTTCTTTTTTAAGGGAATGTCCTGAGAAGGCTGATATCCAGGAAGACAGTCGAGAATTGTAGCAGGAACGTCTTCCACAACTAAAAACTGAGGAACTCCCCTAGGCCCCTTAGAAAAAAAAAATCAACCGTGGTTCCAGTTAAACATCCGAGAAGGACACCTGCAAAGCCTCTTCGGATGTGCTGCCAGCTGGATCCTCACCAGCCTCCAACACAGTAGCGGCAGAGAAATCAGACAACACAACTGGGCGAGCCTCTGGGTTAATAAAGACCTCTGGAGAAACACCTGGCAGAGGCTGATCAGTGGAAGATTCCGGTCATACCTTTTTCACCTTCTTCCCTAATGGCTGACCATTGGGGTGGGAGATTCCTTCCATGGTATCTTTAGTGAGTAGCTTAAGACACTGGTTCTCAAGATACAAGTAAGGGAAGAAAGTGCACTGCGAAGGGTTTTTAGAACAAACACCTGACAAATAGAACAAGACGTATGGTCATAAGAAGCACGTAAGCAAAAAAGACACTTATCGTGGTGGTCTCTATGGGGAATCTTTCTGCCACACTGGCATTTACCCTTCCTGGATGACATTAATTTCAAGGATCACAAAAGAACGAGAAAAAACAAAATCCCCGACAGGGCACTTATCTTGCAAAAACAGCAAACAGGGATAAGAAGTCACTGGAGAACAAAAATGCGTTCAACTGGCAGAAAACGGAAGCAGGTAAACAGACCAATGGTGTAAAAGATATGTTCAGACTGGCGGCAAAGAAGTTCTGATTTTGGTAAGCCTGAATGTCACCTTTATGCCCTACGTTACACAGAGTCCATATGGTGACATTCGGCTTACCTTTTAAATTCAGAAGTCTTTGTAAAACCGGCCAAACTTCGGGCTTCCACAGCAGGGAATCCCTGTATCATTAAGAATACTGCAGCAGTGAATGTAAGGATATCTGCTTGTTCTTTATAAAAGATTCATTGTCTTGCTTTGGAATCAAAGAAAGAAAAGCCCTCCTACTTTTTAAGCTTAACTTTATACATTGCAGTAGAATTTGTCTCTG
Source organism: Protopterus annectens (assembly GCF_019279795.1). Lineage (NCBI taxonomy): Eukaryota > Metazoa > Chordata > Ceratodontiformes > Protopteridae > Protopterus > Protopterus annectens. Next base: position 1,993,910,910 of record NC_056739.1, read on the forward strand.
CCTGCATGAAACACCACAAACACAGAGAAATATGTAGTTTGCCCTGTCAGATATTGCCCATAATCTTAAATTGACAATTAGTTCTTCTGATATCATCAGGCCAGCAGCTGCTATTTTAAAAAGGGTGGGCTATTACCTTTATTGCAGACAGAAACAGAAACAGTATCTGCTTCAGCAATATCCATAGTTACGAGGCATGATAAAACCGCTAAACCACTAGTTGCCACAATCAGCTAAAGTAGTGGTCCGAGAAGGCTCTAAGGTCAACAGAGACCAGGCTGAAGACCTGGAAGTTGATTGGAGAGGAAGTACAACAGTTCAAGGAATTACTCAGGGCTGTAGCACCCCAAGAAGAGGAGGAAATAGGTGGAGTTGAACAAGAATGGCAGCGCCTAAAAACAGCATGTGGCAACATAAGGAAAGCTGGTGGTGGAATGCAGAAGTTCAGGAAGTCATCAAAAGAAAGAAGGAGTACAGGAAGAAGTGGAAGATAGAAAAGACTGACCAGGCTAGGAAGGACTACTGGTTGGCTAACAAAGAAGATAAGAAAGAAGTTGCAATAGCAAAGAATAGGGCATCAGAGGCACTATACCAACTTCTGGAAAGTGACTCAGTAAGTGGCACAAAGAAACTGTATCAGGTTGCAAGACAAAGACGGAAAGATGAAGATAGTCAGACACCCTTCATAAGGGATGCCAGCAACAACCTGCTCACCAGTCCACAGGACATCAAAGGCAGATGGAAGGAGTATTTCCAGCAGCTTCTGAATGAATAAAACCCCACAGAAGCTGTACTGCCCCAGAAACAGACTATGCTGAGAGAATAAGAGGATCCCACCCAAGAAGAAGTAAGAACAGCACTAAGGAAAATGAAGTCAGGGAAAGCAGCAAGCTCAGATGAGGTCACAACAGATATGATAAAGATGCTGGGTAAGATAGGGGAGACATGGCTCCTGAGGGTACTAATAGCAGTGTGGAGAGAAAGGCGTATCCCAGATGACTGGAGAATAAGCATACTCATGCCAGTGTACAGGAACAAAGGGGATATCCACAACCGTGGGCTGAACACAATCATTAAACTCCTATCACATTACATGAAAGTTCTGGAGAGGGTGATTGATTAACAGATAAGCAGAGTAGTAGAATGTAAGATGGGAAATGAGCAGTTTGGATTCAGATCAGAATGCAGCACAATTGACCTGATGTTTGCAGTGAGACAGATACTTGAGAAGAAGCTAGAGATGAAGAGATAGTCCAATTGGGCATTCCTAGACTTGGAGAAAGCATATGACAGGGTCCCAAGAAAGCTCATCTGGGTGGTACTACAGTGGTTTGAAGTTCCAGAAACATTGGTAGAATTAGTGTAGGCTATGTACAAGGACCCAATGACTCAAGTATGAACAGTGTTCGGCCTCACAGAGGGGTTCCCGGTAGGAGTGGGTGTACACCAGGGTTCAGCTCTGAGCCCACTGCTGTTCATACTGGTGATGGACTACATTAGCAAAGAAGTCAGAGGGGGACAGATCAACAAAGTTGCTGTATGCAAACAATGTGGCATTACAGACTGGCTCTGAGCCAGAACTTCAGCAAAGGATAGCAGAATGGAATGCAAAACTGAAGACACATGGGATGAAACTAAGCACAGATAAGATGGTGGTAATGGCAGCAAATTGGGGAAATCAGATAGCAGGGAAAATGGTGGAACAGGTAAACAGCTTCAAGTATCTGGGAGGGGTGGCTGAGGAGAAGGGAAGTCTGAATGAACAGGTCAAAGCTAAAATCAGAAGGGCTGCAGCCAACTGATAGCAAAGAAGCTGAAAGGTAAGATGTACAAGACAGTGGTGCAACCAGTACTACTGTATGGTACAGAAACCTGGGCAGTAAAGGCAGAACTGTTGAAGCTAGAGGTGATGGAAATAAAGTGCCTGAGAAGGGTGGTAGGATGCACACTGTCAGACAGACAAAGAAATGAGGACATAAGAGCACCAGCCATAGTAGCTCCAATTGCAGAAATGATCAAAGAAAACAGATTACAGTGGTTTGGACACGTGCAGAAAAGCAGAAGACAATCTGATGAGGAAGATTTGGGACAAACAGGAAGAAGGTAAGAGGAAGCAAGGACATCCATCAAAGAGGTGGATGGATTGTGTGAAAGAAGATCTGCGATAGTCAGGCATGAGTGTTGAAGAAGGCAGGAGTGTGGCACTGAATCAAAGAGTTAGCGACAGTTAACATGATACCCCGACCCCATGTAGAAAAAATGGGAAAAGAGGGCTGATGATGATAAAATGAAGTATTTAGGAGTATAAATTAAAAAAAAATGATACTGGTGTGGCAGCTAAGGATATTTGGGAAGACACTAAGCAATAGATAATACAAAAACTGAGAAAATGCCAGCTCTTTTATATGGATATTGATAGTAAGATACAAGCAGATAAAATATTTTTAGTCCCTTTAGTCTTATACACTGGTGAGGTATATTTTTATCAAACAGAGTAGAAGTTGTAGATAGCAATTAATAAGTAGCTGAAGGATTTTATATGGGAAGGGAAGACAGCAAGAGTCAAGTGGAATAAGCTTATTCTTCCAATAGATCAGGGCAGATTGTAATTACTCGAGTTGAAGGGGTATTTCAGAGCAACACAGTTAAAGCTCCTATATATATATAGCACAAGCAGAAACTATAATTCAAAGTGGAAAGAGATGATAATGAAACACAGGGGAAGCTCAAATAACAGGGAGAGACAGGGATTTTGGATGCAGACCTTTAAAGAGAACATTAATAATAATACAGAATATTGTATTCATAAAATAGCAGAACGTCTTTTAAGAACTAAGCCAACACGAGAATGGAGTAAGGAGATTCTGCCTATAGGGATGCCTGCAATTAGGGATACACACAATAGGCAAGAGGGGGTGGGAATGTATTGGAGAAACCCGACAAAGGAACCAAGGTACTGGGGAGCAAATAACTAGAGAGGGAAGGGTAATACAATGGGAAGATGCCAAGAACTTATTTGGACTGCAGGCTACAGACTGCCTTCCATATCAAGGACTGATATCAGAGTATAGACAAACAGAAATAAATAGGGAGGTCCTAAATGAAAGACCAACACTGGTAGAGTTTTTAATAAAATCTAGAACAGACGGTGCCATTAAGAAAGGAATAATTAGCACAGCATATAAAATATTGCGTGATAAATATAATAATCAGTCAGAGGAGGTTAGGAAGGACTAGGAAGAGAGATTATATAAGCAATTCAGAAAGAAACAATGGGGGGATATATGAACGTCTCCCAAATATGCAACAAAATCTAAAAGATTTCGAATATTTGTGTGGAAGTGCTTAAATAGGTATTTTTATACCCCAAGCAGACTTCAAAGAATTTTTCCTCAGGTAGACAGAAAATGTTTGAGTGTGATAGGCCAGAAAGGTAACCGGGAACATATTTTCTGGGAGTGTAATGAGATGGTAGACTTTAAAGATTCCCTGCAGGCTGCTCTGTCGGAGATGCTTGGTGAGCAAGTTGGAGTGACTACAGAAATTTGAGCTGTGATACAAACTCAGAATTGCCTAGACATAGTAAGGCCTTGCTGAGTCTAATTATGGTGGCTGCCAAAAAAGCAATTACTAGAAAATGGAACTCAAAGTCTTAATCAAATTTACTAGAAGTAATGAAGATAGTAACAAAGTTAAACAACTGTTAACTGGGATCTTTGGAAAATGGTAGGAGCAAATTACATAGGAAAAAATGGGAACTGTGGGATCAATACATGCAGAGGAGGAACAAGATTTAAAAGAAGGCAGGATCTGAATGAGCTATGTGATGGTAGACTAACAATGACTGGATATGTTAAACGTGATATATAATGTTTGCAGCTACAGTTGTCACACGGTTTGGAATGTATAATGTTTGTGTCGCTGTGGTGTATTGTCATTTATATAAATGTAACATGGCCTATGTCACACATGATAATTTAATAAAGAGGTTTCTTGTTTAAAAAAAAAACAGAATGACTTAAGTAAATATAGTTTTTAAAGGTTTAAAACAAAAAAAGAAAGAGAAACTGTATTAATGTCCAGTCAATAAGGTTACCTCTCTCTTTTTGCAGAGCAGTCTTGACTTAAGCAGTTATGTCTAGGGGTGGGGTGACATATTAAATAGTATTTTCTGTATAGTGATTCAACTGTAAGTGATACTTCTTGTAACTGCAACAGTTTTATGAAAAGCAGTGTGTGTGTGTCTTACACACAGAGCTACTGCTGATTTGTCATGCTTTACGATTATGGTTTTGATGAAGTGGTAGTATGCTGCAGTATAACAAATCATGGGATAGCAATGCAACAGAAGTGGGAGAAAGTGCAATGCATGAAGGCATGCATGCCTCAGTTTAAAAAATACAAATTGTACTGTTCTTGTAAAATAATTTTGAGCAAAAATAGAAAGCACACTTTTCCAGCATTCAGGATGGCAAAAAAATTTCAAACTGCTGCAGATACTGGTTAGTAGCAAAAAAAGATCTCTGATGTGTTTAACAGCTCTTGGGTGGCAGTGCTAGCTCATCACCTCAGGAAGAGTGTGGGGAAGGGTCTGCCAGTGTTCATAACAAAGGGTTGCAAAATAACAATCCTTTCAAAAGCCTGTAATTTAACTATTTTCTTTGCTTTTAGCTGTAAAATTGCTCCAAATGGCTTATAACAAGCTCTGCGAGAAATATATATGATGGCCATTCAGGAATAAAATGTAATGATTCCTGCTACAGAAGGTGTATAATGTCTGTGACTCTCACTGCTGGCATTGTATCTCAATGGACTAGGAAGAGAACACTTTCTTATGTCTAGTATGACTCATATAAAGGGGACTTGAAATGGATTCTGGGAAGGAGACAAAAAAGAACTAAAATAAGATCACCCTGTATCTGCCATTTTGTTGGAAAAACATATTACATTTTTATAAGAACCACCTAGAGTAATTTTGATGCAATAAAATAGCTAAAAAACAAAGATACATTGAAAATTTTTTTTTGAGTTCCAGGGTAGCCATGTCATTCAGATGAGTTGATATAATCTGAAAAATCAGAGACTGAAATAAGATATAATAAATAATAATAGTAAATACTAACTGAATATGAACATTCACATTTTGTTAAACAGCATACTTAGCTCCTTTTCAGCAGAATCCCAGGGGAAAAAGCTTACATTGAAGATAAATAAGGTACAAGAAATAGCAAACAAGAATCATTACATCATTTAGTATTTACAGTCTATGACCACTAATTTCAGTTCATAAAGTACCTTTGATTTCTAATAAGACTCCTTAAACTTTTAGGAAAATTCATTATATCTGAGCTTGTTCTGATGAGATGTATAGTTTGTACAAACAATCCAGAATGTTTTTTCCCCTTGCTGTTGGAGCTCTTGCAGATATCTAGTCTACCACAGGAGACATTTTCAGCTTGCTTCTAAGATTAATTTTTATTACTAGAGTTTGGTACATATTTAAGAGTAATAGACTCTGTGAAGCTGTAAAAAACCCCAACTATATTCGATACTGTTTTCATACATAAATTATTTCCATTCCTTTCTGTCAGTCCCATTATTCATGGAAGCAATTTACCTTATAAAGCTTTCTATAATTTCCATGCTTCATTTATGTTTCACAAAGCATACACACTTGGTCTGAATTGGTTATGGATTCTGATATAGTGCAGCTACAATTGCAACAATAATTTTTTTACCCATACACCAAACAAAGTATTACTACAAGCATTCTTTTTGTCAATTTGTGCATAATATTTAGGACTGCTATCTCCAAGAGATTGTAAAAGATGTAAAGCTTTGTGAAGGTGGAATACTATCCTCTTATGTAAATTGAAACACCATTCCCATTCTAATTGATACCAAGTTTATGGTACCCAACAAATTCATGAATGATTGGGATGATGTTATTATTATTAAACTATCCCTCTATTACAAATGCTACCTTAAATCATTTGGTGACTATCCTAGCCTCAAACCAAACTCATTGGCCTTATTATTACAATGTTGAGTGTTAGTGAACAGGCATTTCAAAATGGATAGTATAAAAATACTTAATTCCAGTAATTTTTAATATAAATTTCCTTTTGCCTATATTACTTAAATATAATCTGTATTTTGCAAATAATGTTTAGATACAAATTCTTCCCACAATATAGTGATGTTATGTTATGCCTAGTTTAGAAATTTTACTTGTGAACTTTCTTGATCTTATGTATCCTATGTATCTTGCATAGACCCAAACCATGAAGACGGAAAACATCAAAAAACATTATATTATTTTTTCTACACACTTATATCAATACTAGGCCTTACAGTTTCTATCCACCATTCAAATAAAATTGTGTCAAAATCATTGGTACCACAGTCCATAATAACCCAATTATAAGAACTGTAAAGATTTTCTGTAGAGCTACTAAAATGTAAATATATATTTAACATGCTGAACATGACGAAATAGTGACATGCTCATAATTCTTGGCAATAAATTCCTTACACTGCTTAACTGAGTCCCCAATGACCAGGGCTTGGCTTTCCTTGTTCACTGCCTAAGAAGACTTATTTCCATCTAGTTTATTTGCAATAACTGTTAGGGAATGCAATGCAATTCAAATCAGCAATGTTTCATTTTCATCTTCACTTCCTTCATCATCTAAACATTTCTCCCTGAATGACATTCCCTCCCTTTCTGATTATTTCTGATATTGCTTATTTTCTGTTTCAACCTTCTCAGTTTAATTCAGCATGCTCTTATTACTTATGACTTTTTTACAGTTTACATTATGTGTAAAGACCATTAATTTTTTATTAATTTCATATTACCTGAGGGTCAAAAAAACATTTTTCTAGTTGGGTAAAGGATACCTGGAGTTCAGAAATTGTATTAGCTGAGCAAATTAAGGTGGAATCAGAGTACTGGATTATGGTATTGTTATTCGTTATTTTGTTCATATTATTGTTGGAAATCATTAACAGTTGGAAACTCAGGGAGGAACACCTACATTATTGGTGATAAGTATTAAAATAGACATCTTTCTGTTTGACAGTCTGCACTCAGAAAAACAATGCATGATCCTCAGGGTTGAACTCCATGTGTGTAATTCAGAAAGTCTCAGCAGTAGTATTTTGTGGGATGCAGTGTCAAAAACCTCAGCAAGAACTAATAGTATAGAGACAGTGAGTGCATTTTGTTTAGGTATGAGCTCAGAATATTTAAAAAGACTAAAAATACAAAGTCTGTAGTATATCTATGATGAGTTGGTGATAGAATGTTATTTTTATTGTAGTAGCTTATCTTGTCTACCTTTATGAATGAGGATAATGTAGTAAGACTTTCCATAAGGTCGGTACATATTTTTTAAACCATCTTCTAGAAGTTTCACAAGAAGAAATGTTAAAAATATACTTAGAAAACAAAGCACAAAAAAATCCAATATATATTTTTACTATAACAGAGAAACTGGAAGGAGTGGACTGTATTAATTTTATGAAAGTACAGATAAGCAACTGGACTATTGTTAATTGAGAGGACACATCATTTGTATGCTCCAAATCTGTATATCTGAAAACAGCTGAAACCTATACTGCTGCTGACAAAATTATATAAGACATGAAAAATATTAAAACTTGAGGGGCACCAAATTATTTTTTGGTAATTCACTGCACACCAGGCAAAAGCAAACACATTTATACTGGCAATCAAGGGATGTCTTCAAAATATTTATTTCTTGGCAGATTGAAGACCTTTTTGTGAAGGAAATAAAAAAAAAAAAGTTTAGTCAACAAAAACTGACCCAAAAAGCAGGAGAGGACTCTATTTCTCAATCTTCTTTCAGTAGGAAAAGACATAAAGAGAGTTTATCAGTGAAACATTTTTCAATATTCCAAAGTAAATTGCTAGAGCAACAGAAAAAGTCCAGGAGCTGACCTGACTAACCGGGAGTGCTTTGGACTTGAACCAGAGACTGGTGTTGAGAAATTGCAATGATCAAGATGATTGGCAACAAAGTGAAATTAGTGAATACATGGGAGGGGAGAACTGTAAAGCATCAATCCCATTATATGTGTTTTAAACATGAGAACTGTGGTTATGCAGTTGAATGTGTTAATTTGGTGAGAGAACTGCAAAGCATAAACCCCACTTTATGTCATTAATGTTTAGAAAGGCACTGAATGGACTGAAGATGTTAAAGTAAAACAGTTTTGTCCTTCTTAATATTTATATTTTTGATTTAACTTGATGCTATTTTGTTTTAAATAGTTCTAAATAGTATGCAGTTAGAAGTATTTTAAATGTGAGGTTGTACCAGTTTAATAACTAGTTGGTGGCAGAGCATATGTCTGGGCTGTAAAAGATTTTGTGGGAAGTCTTAATTCAAGTGTAAGCTAATAGATTAGTGACTATTGAATAATGTAGTGACATTAAGGTAAGAAAGTATTCTCTCTTAGTGGTAATGTATCCAGACTTTACACCATAATGAGATAAAGGCTAGAAAGAAGCAACTTAACATTTATATATTATAGACATATAATGTTGTGGTTTTCAGCTGCTAGGATGATATAAAAATGTATTGATCATATTATTATACATAATTAAAAGATAATTTCTCCAGTATTGCAGAGGTGGATATCGAGATTAATATTTTCAGTTTAAGTTAAATATATGTTTTAAGTAAAAGAGTTAAAAAGGAAAACTGATGAAAACTTGAGAAATGATGGTTCCTTTTTGTATTTGCAGTAACATCTCCTTTTGCCTGGAGACAAGCAGCTTGCATGGGCAGGCAATTAATTATGAGAGGTCTGGACACTAGATCTGTGAGATACACTGTAATTAACCTTTGAAGGACTATTACTGAGTAAGCACTAAGAATTGATTTAGCAAATGCAGTTCTCTTTGGTGCAAATTCCAGTTTAATAACTAGCTCTTGGCACAGCATCTTTCCATGCTGTAGAAAAAAAAAGTATCTTCTCTAGAGCATTTTATTTTTTGGATTAAATGAGTGGGATGTAATATAAACCTTTTAAATTTAATTCATGGCTATTCTTTGTTATTGGGTAACTGCATGGCTACAGTTAAAAAAAAACTGTTCTCTGAAGGAAGTGATCTTGATACGCCTTATTTTTTTACTGTTATACATTTCTTTATGAAGTGTAGTCTGTGAGGAAGGCATTATAAAAGCTACCAGTCCATAATCATACAACAACTTGATCTAAACTTACAATGACATTACTGAGTTCATTGTTACTTTATTGTATGTAGAGAACAATTTTAGTGTATTTCATTTACTTATCGTGCCAGAAGCAAATGCTACTAAAAAAATACAGAAAATAAAATGTTGACCTCATCAATTTCTGATAGTAAAAGTTCAGTTCAACCTTCTGGTCATACCTTTAGTTTACAAACATTGTTCTAAATAAGAAATGGTTATGCATTTAATACTGCTGTTGAAATTTGAACTGCATCAGATGCATCAAAAATTATTTTTTAGACAAAAAGCTTAACAAAAAAAATGTCATCTTTTATTTTTGATTTTTATTATGGCAGAAACCAGTTGGTTGTATTTTAAAAAAGTAATTCTGCTGATGTTCTTCATTCCACATTGCTGCAGTCCTAACAATTGGGTAGTCCGCTGTCCAGTCGGCCCGAATACCAAAGTATATGGCTGACGTCGGTCAAGGCGCATTAGACTAACGTCAGGACGTCAGGGTACTAATGCGCATGACCGACGCCATATCCTCAGTCTTTTTTGCCGCATGGTCCGATGCAGAAGCAGTTTTGCGAGTGCAGGTTGGCGTTCTGAAATATTTCCGAAGTCGGAGTTTCAGACCGAATCAAAGTTGGCTAAGTACCCGTTGGGGAACATTTTGGTTTTTCTTGCCTCAGTATTTAACCGGATGTCAGAAAAAGTGAATAACTGTATTTCTTGTGGGAAGCAGATACCTCATAGGGATTACCATACTCTGTGTATACCTTGTTTAGGGCCTGAGCACGACGTTGTTGGTTGCCGCTCTTGTGCTAGATTTAACAAACGCACTATTAAGAGAAGGTTAGACTGTGCCAGGTTAGTGTTTGGGAAGCATTGTAATTACAAAATGCCGTCGGATGCTCCGACGCCCGCTTCGTCCAAAAAGCGCAAAGACAAAACAGCAAAGCCTAGGGTTGATGAACCGGCAGTCCCGGACGTCGGTTCTTTAGAAGGCTCAGTGGAGCCAGAGGTTTTGCCAGGAGTTTCTTTGGAGTCTCAGGCAGAGACTTTACTGTTACAGGATGTGCCCTCTCAGGAGGTAGGCCAGGCTGAGGGGCTTCTCAGGTAACTGTTCTTCCCTCTCTTCCCAAGATAGTTAGAGCTTCTCCTACTGTTTCCAAAACTTCTTTGAGAGGTAGGCCAAGTTCAGCTTCAGTGGGGGCTTCTCCTAGCACTTCAGGTTCTGTGCCTAAGAAACATATGCTTAAAATGGCAGAAGATTTAATTACTATGATTAGAGGCTCTATGCCCCCTCCTGATAAGAGGCCTAGGGTGGAACCTGAGTTTGAGAGTTTGGAACAGTATTCAGAGGCTTCGGAGTCTTCTGGAAGACTTGCAGGAGTTTCCTCCTTATTCTGATTCTGATGTGGATGATTCCACACCTACAGCTTCTCCTCCTGAGGATTTCTCATTTTCAGAGACTCTGCATTCCATGAGGGAACACTTTAAATGGGAAGGCCAAGATTACTCTGATTCCAGGAAAAGGCTTAGGAATTCTTATTTTACCCCAACATAGGCCCTTAGCTATACCTCCTGTGTTGAATGTGGTGGAAGATGTTTTTGCAGAGGCTTCTCTGAACCCTGACTCTTTGCCTCCTGCTCCTGTTAAACCTGATAGGTACTATAGGGTGCCCGAAGCTCATAAGTATTTGTTTAAGAGTCCTAGGGCGGACCCAGAAACTGTTTCTCAGGGGCCTAAAGGTGTTAAGGCCTCTGTGGTTAAAAATCCTGTTCCCACTGATAAAGAGGCAAGGGCTTTGGATAGGTGGGGAAAGAAAGTGTATACTTCTTCCACTCTAGCCATGAGAGCGTTGAATTGTCAGTTTCACATGCTAAAATATCAAAATTATCTCCTTTCACAATTGAAATCTAAGGTGGATGCTTTGGCGGAAGGTATAGAGTGTAAACAGTTGCTAGATTTAGTTCATGTGTCTGAACAAGTGGGTAAGCATTCTTTGCAATGTGGTTTTGATGCTGTGCAGGCCTCCTCGAGGGTGGCTACCACTAGTTCTGTTCTTCGCAGGCATGCCTGGTTGAGGGATCAGAATTTAGCAGAGCATGTTAAGACTAGGATTTTGGATGCTCCTTTACAGTCTGATGTGTTATTTGGTTCGCCTGTGGAAGCAGTTTTAAAGAAAATGGAGGACAAAGCTAAGTCTATGCAAACTGTTAAAGATTTTTTGCAGGTGCAGCCACCAAAGTTTAGTAGAAATTGGCCTACTAAGGGATGGACATATCCTGCTTTTGATTCCCAGTCTAGGGGTAGGTCTAGACGTGGTAGGGGCAGAGCTCAAGGTTCTTTTAGGCCTAGGACAGGGGGTTCACCTGCTCAGACTTCTGGTGAGGGCAGGGGTCAGTCCTTTCGTAAACAGACCCAATGACCTGCCTTTTCAGCTGCCAGTAGATTCTCGTCTGGTAGCTCCTTTGGGAGGAAGATTGTCTCTTTTCAAAGAAAATTGGGATTTAATCACTCAAGACAGATGGGTGTTGGATATCATTCACCACGGTTACAGGTTTTATTTCCATACATTGCCCCTTTCAAAGGCATGCCAGACGTTCCTCCTCCACAAAGGGAAGAGGCTCACAAGCAAATTTCTCTGTTACTCCAAATAGGGGCCATTCAGCCAGTCCCTATACCAGAAAGGGGCCTAGGATTTTATTCTCGCCTGTTCCTAGTACCAAAGAAGGGGAACACGTGGAGACCAATTTTGGATTTATCTATCCTCAACACTTATCTGGACATTCCCAAGTTCAAGATGTTGACGTTACAACAGCTTTTACCTCTGCTGGGCAAAGATCATTGGATGGTAACTTTAGATCTCAAGGAAGCTTACCTTCATGTGCCTATAAGACTGTGTTGCAGGAAGTATCTGCGTTTCGAGCTGGAAATTCTCATTATCAGTTCTCTGCATTGCCCTTTGGCTTATCTACTGCCCAGAGTATTCACAAAGGTTCTGGCTCCAGTGATAGCTTACTTCAGGCTAAAAGGAATTCAAATCTATCCTTACTTGGACGACTGCCTGATTCTGGCTCAAGAAAAGGAAGACCTTCTACAGCATCTGGAATATGTCATAGCAGTGCTAAGATGCCTAGGGTATTCTGTGAACGAAATAAAGTCCAGTCTAGTACCCTCTCAAGACATGTGCTTTCTGGGTGTGAGACTGAATACAGCAGCCCAGATGGCCTTTTTAACCCCGGACAAACAAAAGAATCTTTCCAGTTACTTCCATCAACTATCTCTTCAGTCCGGGCTGACTGCAAGGACAGTCCTTCAAGCCTTAGGGTTCATGGCATCTTGTATTCTGGTGCTTCCCAATGCCAAACTGCATATGAGGAAGCTACAATGGTATCTCAAAATGTATGGACACAGCACTGCCAGGATTTGGACACTGTCATTCAAATAATACCTTGCATTCAAAAGGAATTTTTGTGGTGGGCTCAGGAATGTCACCTAAACAAGGGACTCTCTGTGACCCGGCCAGAGGCGAGTCAGATTCTAACGACAGATGCCTCAGACATTGCTTGGGGAGCTCATCTAAATGGAAAGTGGATACAAGACAAGTGGCCTGCCAGACTACAGCATCTACATATCAACATGAAGGAGATGTTAGCAGTCCAATTTGCATTAATGGCTTTCAAGGAGTTACTTCTTCCAGGGCAGGTGTTGATTCTAACAGACAACACAACTGTCATGTGGTACATCAACAAACAAGAGGGAACACATTCTTACCCATTGTGCAGGCAAGCAATGATTTTATGGGAGACTGCGCTCAGCTTGCATCTAACTCTTCAGGCAAGGTTTCTGCCGGGAGCACAGAACTCCTTAGCAGATGTGTTAAGCAGACAAATCATGGATCCCCACGAGTGGAAACTGGATCTTCATGTATTTCAAAGGTTGACAGTGTCCTGGGGAACTCCAGACATAGATCTGTTCGCTTCTCCACTAAACCACCAGCTGCCAAAGTTTTGCACAAAGAGGTTACATCACACAGCTTGGAAAGTGGATGCTCTTTCTTTCAGTTGGAAAAATCTTCATGTGTATGCGTTTCCACCTCTGCCTCTTCTTCCAAAGGTGCTTCTAAAGGTCAGACAAGACAAGCCAAGGATGATTTTAATAGCTCCAGATTGGCCTCGGCAGCACTGGTACCCATTACTGAGGAGTCTAGTAAAGAAGCCTCCATGGCCTTTACCCTTGATTCCACACCTCTTGTCTCAGAGAGACGGCCACCTGCTCAATGTCAAGCTTCGCTCTCTTCATCTAACAGCATGGCATATTCTGTTTTGAGAGACAGCCGGTCTCAACTTCCTCAACAAGTTTTAAATGTGATTATGGAAGCTAGAAGACCTAGTACAAGGAAAGTGTATGCAGAAAATGGAAGAGATTTTTATTTTGGAGTGCAGCAAGGAATTTGGAGATTACTGAGCCTAATTTGAGTGTGGCTCTTCAATATCTTACTGAGTTATTGGACAAAGGTTTGTCCTTCTCTTCCATTAAGATTCATGCTGCAGCAATTTCAGCTCACTATGATTGTGACCCACCATTGTTTTCGCATCCTTTGTTCAAGCAGTTTCTCAGAGGGGCAAAGAATATAAGACCCCACGTAGAGCTCCTACTCCTGCTTGGGATCTCAATTTTGTGTTGGAAAACTTACTCTACAACCTTTTGAGCCTCATGGGTACTGCTGATTTGAAATATTTGTCATGGAAGACTGCTTTTTGTTGGCTATTACTTCTGCAAGAAGGGTTTCTGAGTTGCAGGCACTTATGGCAGTAGAGCCCTTTTTGTTTTTCCATAAGGATAGTGTATCATTACGCACTAATCCTTCCTTTATGCCTAAGGTGGTTTCTAGTGTGGCTTTAAACCAAACTATTCATTTGCCTACTTTCTATGCAGATCCCCAAAATAAAGGGGAAAAGATTTTGCACACTTTAGATGTACATAGGCAGCTGCGTTATTATTTAAGCAGGACTAAGGATTTCAGGCAGTCTCAGCAGTTGTTTGTTTCTTTTGCTTTGAGTTCACAGGGCAAGCCTGTGTCTAAGCAAACTATTTCTAAGTGGATTGGGTTTTGCATTTCATTTTGTTATTCCCATCATGGCAAGGAGATTCCAGCTGGGATTAGGCCTCATTCCACTAGGGCTACTGCCACTTCAACAGCATTTCTAAGGGGGGTGGCAACTAAGGATATTTTGGAGGCAGCTACTTGGAGTTCAGTGCATACTTTCTCTAAGCATTACCACCTTCCTCTCTACTCTAAATCTAGGGCTGGTTTTGCCACAGCTATTTTGCAAGGCATGTTGACAGCTCCTGCTTCCTTATGATTTGCCAGCCTCCCTTACCTCTGCTTTGGGATTCTACCCAATTGTTAGGACTGCAGCAATGTGGAATGAAGAACATAGTACAGTTTTGTACCTACCATAAATGTAGATGTTCGAGGATCCACATTGCTGCAGTCCAATTTACCCTCCCGCCTTCCCCTCTGTGTTTAGGGGTGGTGGTGTGAGTTGCTATACATTATTGTACATGTGTATATATATATATTGTATATAAGTTTGGTGCAGGGCTTTTTGGTGTTTTGGATTGGGCCTTGTCTTTTTAGGGTCTTCTGACATCTGGGGCAAGAAAAGACTGAGGATATGGCGTCGGTCATGCGCATTAGTACCCTGACGTCCTGACGTCAGTCTAATGCGCCTTGACCGACGTCAGCCATATACTTTGGTATTCGGGCCGACTGGACAGCGGACTACCCAATTGTTAGGACTGCAGCAATGTGGATCCTCGAACATCTACATTTATGGTAGGTACAAAACTGTACTTTTTCCCTCACAGCAGTTGATGACCAGAAATTAGATTTGGCATTTAAAAAAAAAGGTGTACCATCTTTTACCTTGTGGGATTTCATCCCTGATTTTAATGAAGATAATTTAACGAGAATGACTGTAAGTGAAGAAATTCAGGGAGATTATCCCCCTGAAGATGCTTTTTTGGATTACCTTATAATTAATGACTAAGCAACTCAAATGGGCTAGTTCTAATGTTTTTGAAAATATTCAGGCCTAGTATATTTGTTGAACTGCTTCAGTTCATGGTCTTTTATCTCTCACACTGATTCTTTTATAACTTTAAGAAAGATGTTATTAGTTTAGTTTGTTGGGTGTATGCATGCTCTCTCTGGATGAAGTTTCTGAAGACAGACAGTCCTGGCATAAGTATAAAAATGCTGCTCCATTTGCTCCTCTTTTGACATCATTCCTATGTATGATTCTTTCAGAACTTAGAGAAAAAAATAAATGTTCATCATTCCCACAGCCTCAGTGGCATTTTGGGTTATATAACAAAGTAACCCAGTACTTTCAGTATCTCAGATTCGCTTCCCTCTCTCTTCTTAGGAGAGATGATTGACCTGTCACAGGAGGTGAGTGTTCAGTCTTTTTGTGCCATCCAAAGAAGAAAGAATCTACTGTTGATTTTCTGGATTACTGCTCAGATAAGCCCCATTTCTGGATCCCCTTCCTTTCATTTTATTATTAAATTTATTATTCTCTTTCTACTTTTATGTTTCTTATTAAAATATTTATTTTAATATTTTATTTCTGCCAGTGTTTACTGTACTTTATGTGGGAATTTCTGCTTGTAGCAGTGATTATTTAGCTTCTGTCTTTGATAGATACTTGATGTTCTTCATACTAATACCGGGTGAGATTATATCCTGCCAAGGCTATAACAGCCGGCCAGCTTTCAAAGCTTCAGGGCACCTTCCATTCGCTCAAACTATCATGCAGTTGAAGCTGTGCTAACTAAAAGGCAAGTTTGGGCATGAAGCCCTTCAAAAGTTTACTGCCAATGAAGAATATGGTCCTGTGAGGCTTTTGAGGATCGACTGTCAGCTTGCGTTTTTTTTTTGCTGCGCAGATATGTTCCTTTTGGGGGGAAAACTTCCATATTCTTAGATATGGTTGATGTTTTTAAAATGTTATTTTAATTTGTTGCACTGTTCTTACTATGTATAATTAATACAAGACACTTCTATTGTACCTCTATTATATTTTTATCTTTCGTTTGTAACCTTGATTGTACTGCCTTTGGAGCTTTTCTCCCCGGGCCTCCACTGAAAATGGGTACCTCATGGCCCAGTGGACTTTGAAATAAATAAATAAATAAATTATTACTTTCCTCTTCAAGAAATTTATTTTAAAGCTAGGAGTGTTATTTTTTTAATGGACTATCTCAATACTGTAATGTTCTTTTAAATGGAGCACTCATTTCTTTCGGTCAGTTAAAAAGCAGTGTATACTAAATTAAAACAGATTTTCTGTGGAGAAATTGTGTTTATTTTTTTCCATTGTGGGACTGCCATAGTGTTTTAAAGCACTTTTTACTCTTTTTTTTTTTTTTTTGTCAAAAAGTAACTTTTGTGGACTGGTAGATGTCCTGACTGAAATCAATGTTACAGTATTGTTAACATATGAGTTTTTGGTCTGCTGACATTTGGCTGGGGTTTGGCTTTACCTTCCTGAAGGAGTTTGTCTGCCACATGACCTCAGCTCATATCCGTTGGGGTATATAGGAGGATATACACACAAGTACCCAGACTATCTCACCACCAGCTGAAACGCAGGTCATGCATCCATCTGACTGATCTATGTTGGGTCATTGGTACCATTGCTTCACTTTTTCACATTTCAGATAAGTGCCCCATTGGGACACCTTTCGTTTTTGATTTGTGTAGATTATTTCTGTTAGATGTCATCTAGGAGTGGTAAGTGTGAGTACAGTAGGCAGATCCCATACAAGGACTTACACAATAAGTGTCTTTTTTGTTTTGGCCTGTAAGGCAACTACAAGACCTACTCCATCTGTCAGTCATTTGTTCCAAGGCCTTTAGGCCAAGGCTTTTCTTCCTTAACAAGTTCCTCAAAACTCAGCATCTAAAATGCCTGGCCCAAGCCAAAATGGTAGAATCCCCTGCATCCAATGTCATCCTTCCACCAAGAAGAAACTCAAGAGTCTTGTAGTCTTACATCTCTGAGTCAGATTCACCACTGAGGTTGCAGAACTCACAGTCCATCAAATACCTTCTCAGTTGCCCCTGAGACCCCAGGAGAGGCTGGTATGGCTCCTGAGGCCTTGCAGGTTGTGGACATCTTAGATAAACCACATCTCATTATTTTGGAAAGTCCACATGGAGTCCCTCAAAATCCTAGTAAGGGAAGAGGTTCCAGACACTCTTATTGAAGTTCGCCAAGGTTCCAAACTACCAAGACTCATTAAGGCGAATGTCACACTTAAAGAAAAAGCAAAAAAAATAGACATTTGACTTCTCCTATACCTTACAAAGAAAAATAATGGATTGATTTCTCTCAGGGCTAATATGAAGCAATCATGGCCCTGAAGCCTCCTCCTTTTGTGATCCTGCTGCCACAGGCCACACCACAAAGACAATCAAGATTCAACTTCCTGTGAGAGAAACAGGATGTAGATTCTGAACATTCCTGGACTATTCCTCACAAATGCATTCCCAAGAACAACTTCCTTGGATGAAGGGGACTCCCTCTCACCTGACTCGCCTACTAAGGAGGCCTCTTTTTGAGAAACTATTCAGAACATAATGAGTCATTTTGAATAGCAATCAAAACAAATGTCTGACCTTCAAAAGAGCTACTATAGTCTTCTGGAAATGAGCACACCAGCCACTTCTTCATTCCCTACAGTAGCCAGGACATCTTTCAGTTTACATGTTCAACTACTGATTCTGAAATACTGACACCTAAAAGACCAGACAGATTCTATAAGGTACCTGATGAACTTAAATGTCTATATAAGTACCCCATGGTTGACTATACTGCTGTATCTCTTTCCTCAGATAAGTCTTCTAAACTTCTCAGTGCTAACCCCCTTCCCACAGACATGGATAGTAGGGATGCAGATAGGTAGGTAAAGAAGGTTTAAAACCTCCTCCACCCTTGGATTCAGAGCTACTATCTAGGAGTCATAAATGACAAAATATTTGCTGTGTATCATACAGTCATTGAATAAGGTCAAGTCAGACCCACAATCTGCAAATTCTAAGCATATAATTCAGACTTCACGGTCTCAAGCTACTCAAATTGCCAGGAACAGCATCAAATGCAGTTATGATGCTGTGGATAACTCTTCCAGGGCAGTGGCCACATGTTCGGTCATCAGGCAATATACATAGTTACTCAGTCAGGCCACCCTGAGGAGTTCAAATCTAAAATCCTAGATTCATCCCTAGAGAAAGATCTCTTCTTTGGCCCTGAAGCTGCACAACTCTTTAAATTCCTGCAAGAGTAAGGTAAGACTATGAAGGACTGTAGGCAAATTTTACTTTCTACATTCCCTAGATACCATAGGAACTGCCCAGGCAAGTCCACTTATTTTATTAAGAGGGGCCCTAGGTCCACTCATGAAGAAAAACACCAAGAAAGAGATTTTGCAGACAAACCACATGGAAAATCTCCTTCAGGGAAGCCTCCCTACAGGAGCAAAATTCTGTGACTACCTTCCCAACTACACCTCCCTCCTCCTCAGACCCCCCATCTCTCTTTTTAAAGGGCTTTCTCTGTCTCTTCCTTTCTGGGAAATGATAACTACAGAAAAATGGGTTCTGACTACCATGAAAAAAGGTTATGCCATGTCATGGTAAGTAGCCTCTCTCTAAAGGCCCTGCCTCTTGCTCCCCCACTCAACCAGCTTCCTTTGCTTGACCCAGTCATGCCATCCTCCTTCATAGGAAAAGGGTTCTATTCCAGAATCTTTCTGGTGCCAAAAAAAGAAGGACAATGGAGTTCCATTATAGATATCTCTATTCTTAACACCTTTCTGAAGGTACCCACTTTCAAAATGCTCTCTTTGCACAGCCTTCTGCCTATCATTCTTCCTCACACCACTCTTGTATCATTAGACCTAAAGGATGCCTACCTTCACATCCCCATTTGACCCTCTTGCAGAAAATTTTTGATTTTTCTCTGGCTCAACACATTTTCAGTTTACTGCTTTCCCCTTTGGTCTGTCTATGATACCAATAACTTTTGCAGAATACCTAGCTCCTGTGGTGACTTTCTGATCCGCACAGCGAATTACAGTTTTCCCTTACCTGGATGACATACAGATTCAAGCACTGTCCATAGACTCCCTACTCAAGCATTTACGTTACATGGTACATCTGTAATCCAACCTAAGAATCATAATCAACTTCAAAATAATTCCATTTCATGCTCACTCAGAACCTATTCTTTCTAGGTTGCAGACTAGACACATGCAAAATGCTTGCCTTTCTTCCTCCAGAAAAAGTTTTCATTCTGGCTTCTTTTTCAGAAACCTGTATTCAGTGTCTCATAGCACAACAAGGGAGATACACAGGACAGACTACATGTGCAGACAATTCAGTGGTACCTGAAATCAGTGTGATCTTAACTTTCCCATTCACTGCATACCCTCATCCCTCTCTTACCTTGCCTCAAAAAGATGTGAAAAGCAGATTATGCTCAGCCAGGGTCTTCTTTTCACCTGAGCCCCACCCAGCCAAGTTCTTTACACAGTTGCCGCAGACAGAGCATGGTGGGGGCTGGTACAGGATCCCAGTGAGTGCAGGGAAATGACCTTCCCCCTTTCTGAAAGAATACATCAACCTAAAAGAAATGAGAGCCCTTCTGCAAGCACTGCAGATATTCTCACATCTGTGGAAACAAGGCACACTAATGGTATATACCGACAACAGCACAGTTATGTGGTATCTGAACAAACAGGGGGGGCACAAGGTCTTGCCCACTGTGCAGGCTAGCACAGGAGGCATGGCACACAAATCGACATGACTCTGACAACTGAACATTCCCCTCACAGAAGAATAGGTTCATATGTTGATACTAGGTTATCTGCCCTAGGGCATTTACAAGCCTAGCCAGAGTGTGTTTGGCTTTCGCCACCCTTCTTAGATTAGTTGACTGTGCCTCTGTATAGCAGGTCACAGAAGATAGCCCATTTAAGGTTAGTTTGCCATGCCTCTGTCTAGCAGTGACACAGAAGAGATCCCAGGGGTAAATTTACGATCTCCCATACAAACGTCAAGATTCTTCTTGAAGAGGGTCATTGAGGGGCTCTGTCTGACATGGATTGAGATTTTGTTCCAGAGTGAGGGGAGCCTCTGGGATATGAATCTGTCCCTCCAGCATGTTCTATTTATTTCTGTGCTGAGGTTTAAGTCACTGGAGCGTGTAGTTCTGATAGATTTGGATTTCTTGAGGTGGAGCATGTCCATTAATTCTGGGTTGGACATGGCTTTATACGTCAGGCACAGATCGCCTCTGAGTAGGAGGTAAGCAACTGGGTAGAGCTGGAGTTTCTTTAGCCTAACTGCGTAGGGCATCTGTTTGAGTCCCTTGATCCTCTTGGTGAGGTACTTTTGGGGTCTTTCTAGTAGCAGGTGTCGGGTAAGGTACATCCCAAATGGGGCATTGTATTCAATTATGGGCCTGATGAGTGATGAGTAGAGGGGCATAATGACCTCTCTTTATCTAGATGTGAACCCCTTTGTGAGAAGGTGGGCTATATAGAATGTCTTTCTAACCACTTTGCCAATGTGATTGTCAAAGGAGAGATTGCAATCTACTTGGGTCCCCAAATCCCTAATTACTTCTTCCGTACTTAATGGATTACCATCTATGTGGTAATTTGTGGGCACTTTGTTTTTCCCAAAGGGGATGACTATGCACTTTTTGGCATTTAGCTTTAGGCCATGGCTCTGGCACCAGTTATCCGTCTCTGTGAGACCTTTTTGGAGGATGCTTGTGTCAGCCAGCGAGTCGATTATGGCCC
The DNA here is from genome assembly GCF_019279795.1 of Protopterus annectens. Taxonomy (NCBI): domain Eukaryota; kingdom Metazoa; phylum Chordata; order Ceratodontiformes; family Protopteridae; genus Protopterus; species Protopterus annectens. The sequence goes on from NC_056739.1 coordinate 1,993,932,030, forward strand.
CCAGTTTGCAGTCATCTGCAAACTTTGTCAGCCATAGTCCTCCTGTGTTAGCCTGTACCTCAGAGAAATATGTACCGAACAAGAGAGGTCACAGGACTGAGCCTTGTGGGATGCCACTTGTAACTGGTTTAGAGTCTGACATGGCACCTGCAATTCTGACCATGTGGGTTCTATCCCTAAGCCAGTTTGCAACCCATCTTGTGACGGGGGTTGATATTTAAGCTGGTGAGCTTATTTATGATGCCCGATTGGGGTACTGTGTCGAAGGCTTTTGCAAGGTCAAGGTAGGCTGTGTGGACTTACCTTCCCTTCGTCTATGGCTTTGGTGACTGTTTCAAAGAAATTGACCAGGTTCAAGAGGCAGGATCTGCCCTTAACAAAGCCGAATTGGGTAGGATCCAGTGTTTGGAGGTTCCCAATGTCTTTGTTTATGAGTTCCATGATGATATGCTCCATAGCTTTGCAGACCAGGCTAGTTAGGCTTATAGGGCGATAGTTTCCGGGGTCCGTTGTGGCACCACCTTTATGGAGTGGGACCACTGTTGCTGTACGCCATTCTTTGGGTACATATCCTGCTGTAAGGCTGAGACTGAACAGTGATTTTAAGTGAGGGTTCAGTTCTTCTTGGAGCTCATGTAAAACACAGCCCGGGACACCGTCCAGTCCCACTGATGCTGTGTTTTTTGCTTTGGAGGGGGCAGCTCTCACCTGTGCATCTGTGATGTCAGGGAGGCTACACTCTGTTGGGATAGTCATTTGCTCATTTGGGAGGGGGGGGGGGAGTTTGCACTGAACCTGTCTGCCAGGATGTTGGCAATGTCTGTGGGTTCAGTGTATTTTTTGTCATTTTGCACTAACTCAGAGCATATCTGGGAGTTTCCACCCAGGTTTCTGACATAACTAAAGAAAGCCTTGTGATTATCTTTAGCATCAAAATCAAAAATCCACCACAAGACACTAAAATTAAACTCAACGCTGCTCCGACACAATAAAGGCTGTCCAGTAACCACAATCACGTTGTCTTTGTATTCCAATCACGACCACAGACTGATAGAATTGAACTGATGTTTATTTAACAGAAAAAAATAATAAAATAGGTAACAGACTTAGCGCTTTCATCTCATCACTAAGACTTCTTCAGAATCCTGTTACCGTATAAACTAATTCTTTTATAACAAATAATTCTCTCATTGGTCCACATAAACTGACATCATTGATTATATAAATTGAAATGAAATTGTACGAATGACTGACCTATATTACTTTCCTCTTCTTAACTGGGGCTGACTATATACTTTAATACAGAGAAATAAATAAACAGACCTCACAAAACCTAACTGTTTAAACAAATTGTCGCTTCTAAATACTAAAATATCACTTTACAAAACTTCATTGTATAAAAAACTTAAAAATGTATATATATTTATGTATATGTGAATCGATAAGAAGTCAACAATAAAACATATGCGAACATAAAGATGCATGCATGAAAAATGCAAATATAAAATAAACATCAGTTCAATTCTATCACTCTGTGGTCGTGACCTTCTCCTTGTTCAGCCTGGTGAGAGGGACGTCAGTGTGTCTGACAATAGAGTCACCTATTACAAGTGTATTAGGTGTGTTGTTTAGCCTTAAGGGCTGTGCCTGTGTGGCACACTGACTTTGTGAACTATGTGATACGTGGGTATTGTTGTAGGGAAGCAGTTGCTTGGATGTCTGCTTTGGAGGTCTCTGTTGCTTGGGCAGATTTTTATTTAGAGCCTCCGAGTATGTTTTTGTGTGTTTATGTGTTTAGTTTGCTGTTGTGATAGGTCTATGTGAGACTGGATTTGTGGTGTGTGTGATTACCTTCTCCTCCAGACTGACTGTGCCAGTACTATGTTGAGAGAGCTCAGCCTCCAGTTTGGCTATATAGTTGCATCTCTCACATATATTTGAGATTGTTGGGAAGAGGAGAGGGTGGTCTGTGTACATAAGGCAGTTGTAAGAATGTACTGGCAAACCCCTTAAGTAGGTCCTAGGAGGACCCTTGTGAATGGGCCCTGTACATACAAGTGTTCAAAACAATCAGGCGTCAGTGGGGAACAGCAGGTTCTAATCTGGCACACCAAATTTTTGGGTTGGGAGGTTGATATAAGGGTAAAGAGGTTGTTATAATGGTTAAGGTGTTTACCTTACAAACACAAGGTGCAGGATTTGATTCTTACATGGAGTAATTGGCTAGGCTTAAAATGGCCCAGAAGGGCAGGTATCCTAATACTAATCTATGAACCCCAGATAAATCATTTTGCTTCACAAGGAAACCACCAGCTTCCTCTATTCTATACTAGGAGCCCTTTCCCCTTAGCTTGGAGGACAGGTGCCTTTTCTTTCCAGTGGTCGGGGAGGTTTCTGTATACCTTTACCCCACTACCACTACTTCCAAAACTCCTTCTAAAAGTTCAAAATGATGCTCCAAAACTCCTACTCCTGGCCCCTTTCTGTCCAAGACAGCATTGGTTTCCCCTCATACTCCACCTGTCCAAGGGAAACTGTTGGAAAATATCATTGCAACCAGATGTGGTCATTCAAAAGCAAAGTCTGCTTCTCTACCCAAATCTAGCCTTTCAGCTCACTCTGTGGATGATAGAGTTCTGATCCGGAAAAAAACACTTTTTCTCTGAGGTGATAGTTCAGGTTATCCTTGAAGCCAGAAATCTATATAGCTAAGTGGAAAAAAATTCTGTCTGGTGCTTCAAGCACAGTCAGGACCCATTCTTATCAGATGACACCTCTGTCCTTAAGTATCGCTGCGAATTACTGCATTTTGTTCTGGCCTACTCTTCCATTAAAGCCCATCTGTCTGTCATCAATGCCTGCTAGCCTCTTGATCCTCCTCTCATGTGCAGGACAGAGGTCAAACTTCTCTTGAAGGGAGTCTTACATCTCAAACTACTGAGGAAACCTATTTCTCTTTCCAAGAATCTCAACTTTGTGCTAGAAAAAATTGTTTTGCCCCCTTTTGAGCCAGCAGTTTTTGCCACTTTAAAATCCTGCACATTGAAGACCATCCTTCTGCTTATCTTACCTCTGTTTGCAGAGTGTCTGAACTTCAGGCTTTTATAACTATTCCACCCTTTCTCATTTTCCACAGAGGCATGGTGGCTCTCAGGGCCAAGCCATCACCCATGCCTAAGGTATTTATTTATTTATTGACATTTCATTACTATGAATGTCCGACTGGGTAGGAATTCATTTTCAGCAGAGGCCCAGGGAGAAAAGCCCCAATTTTTAAGAATAATAGTTTTACAGTCTTTTAAAAGAATACAAAAAACAAATACAGTTTAAATAATTATACCAAATTAGACATAATATAATATGAAAACACTGGTTAAGAGTAGATACAAGTTATATGACAATGATTTAATAGTTAGAGAAATTCTAGCCAGTTTATAGAGAAATTAAAGGTAAGTTAGTATAATACAAACACGAATTGCAATATGAAGTGAGAGAAAAAAATCAGGCTTATGGTATATTTAGAGAGAAACTGATAGAAGTAAGGAAGTGAGTGAAGAATGTAGAATAAAGAGATGTAAGGTATGAAAAGGTATTTGTCCACATGTAGGGATATAGTTAATCCTGGGTTGAGCAAGAACAGAGTCAGCTTTTGGCCAGGAACTCTTTTCAGAATGGTTTTGAAAGATTGGATGGAGGGTATTGACCTGAAGGATAAAGATAAACAGTTCCAGGCCACAGCAACATGATACAAGTACAGGTAATGCCCAGCAGATTTGATAGGTTTATGGACAGACATAGGCTTTTGGTCAATGAATCATAATGACCAACTAGGAACACAGTTGTGTAGAATGTTATTTAGTGCTGGACAAGCAGATGGATTCTGGATAATTTTATAGGTGGTAAAAGGTTATGTACATAGGTTCATAGGTTGGTACTGGGCTACCTGCCCGAAGGCATATATTAGCCCAGCCACATTGTGCGGTGTTCACTGCCCCTTTAGTAGTTCCCTAGACCCTTGTACTAGCAGCTAGTACCCTTGGCCCCTTTCTAGTAGTGCTGTTGGTGTGATCCCCGGTGCAAACTTTCTGTTACCCATCCACTCATCAAGGTTCCTCTTGAAGAGTGATAGTGAGGGGCTCTGTCTTATGTAGATCAGGACCTTGTTCCATAGTAAGGGAAGTCTCTGTGAAGGGAATCTATCCCTCCAGCATGTTCTATTCATTGCTGTGTTGAGGTTTATATCCCTAGAGTGTGTAGCTCGAGTAGATTTGGTTTTGCTAAGATGGAGCATGTTCAACAATTCTGGGTTGGACATGGCTCTGTATGTTAGACAGAGATCACCTCTGAGAAAGCGGTATGCAACAGAGAACAGACTTAGCTTTTTCAATCGTGCTGCATAGGGCAACTGTCTGAGGCCAGCAATCCTCTTGGTTAGGTACCTCTGTGGTCTCTCCAGCTGCTGGATATGTCTAGCCAGGTACATTTCAATTGGTGCATTGTACTCAGTAATGGGTCTGATGATCTTTAGATCTTGATGCAAACCCTTTTGTGATCAGATGGGTCACATAGAAGGATTTTCTAACCACTTTGGCAACATGGTTATCAAAGGAAAGCTGACTATCTACTTGGGTCCCTAGATCCCTTATTTCTTCTTCAGATTTCAGGGGATTACCTCCTATGTTGTAGTTTGCGGGTACTCTGTTTTTTCCAAAGGGGATTACTATGCATTTTTTTGCATTTAGCTTGAGACCATGGCTTTGACACCATGCATCAGTCTCATTTAGGCCCTTCTGGAGGATCTCCATGTCAGCCGGAGACACTATTATAACACCCAGTTTGCAGTCGTCCGCAAACTTAGTCAGCCACAGCCCTTCCCTGCTTGCCTGTACTTCTGAGAAGTATATGCCAAACAGGAGGGGCCCCAGGACAGAGCCCTGAGGCACCCCACTCGTTACTGGTCTGGATTCGGACATAGATCCCACTACTCTTACTTTATGGGATCTGTCTGAGAGCCAGTTTGCGATCCATCTTGTGACATAAGGGTTTATGCCCAGGCTTGGTGAGCTTATCAATAATACCTGAATGGGGAATGGTGTCAAATGCTTTAGCAAGGTCAAGGTAAGCCACGTGTACCTCCTTTCCCTTATCTATAGCCTGAGTAACTGTCTCAAAGAAATCCACCAGGTTCAGGAGGCATGATCTGCCCTTGACAAAGCCGAACTGTGTGGGATCCAGCGACTGGAGGTTCCCAATCTCTCCATTTATGAGTTCCATAATGATTCGCTCCATAGCCTTACAGATCAGACTGGTCAGGCTTATTGGTCGGTAATTGCCAGGGTCAGTTCTGGCCCCACCCTTGTGTAGCGGGACCACCGTTGCCATGCACCATTCGATGGGCACATATCCTGTGGAGAGGCTGAGACTGAACAGGGTATTAAGATGCGGGGTTAATTCCTTTTGGAGCTCGCATATGACACAGCCTGGGACACCATCTGGTCCCATGGAGGCAGTGTTTTTAGCTTTAGATAGAGCCTTGTTAACCAATGTATCAGTAATAATTGGACTTACACAATCCCCTGGAATGGTAATAGGCCCTGTAGGTGGTGAGGGGGAGGGTAAATTTGCACTGAACCTGTCAGTCAAGATGTTGGCAATGTCAGAAGGGTCAGTGTATTTTGTTCCATTTTGTACTAGCTCAGAACAGACCTGAGCATTGCCATTTAGGTTTTTGATGTAGCCATAGAAGGCCTTATGGTTATCCTTGGCAACTTTCTTTTCAAAATTAACTTTAGTTGACTTGATGAGGGCACTCAATTTCTTACTAATGCTGATCAGGGATGATTTTTCTACTTGAGATTTGGCCTTTTTTTGTATAAGTCTCCTCCTTTTATTGTAAAGTTTGCTTATGGCCGGGGTCCACCAGACTGGTTTCTTCTTGCTTGAGGAAGGAGTCTTGGTTTTATCTGGGATAGCACGGTCCATGCAATCCTGAAGATGCATATAGAGTGCCTTGGTGTAGGATTCTGCAACCTGGATATCATTATCCTTCTGCAAGGGAATAGTGAAGCTTTCCACTTCGGATGCAAGTAGTTTGAAGTTTGCTTTGGAAAGTTTTTTGACTATGGTTTCTTTGACTGGGGGAGGTGGAGGGGTGAGGATGTCCAGGGTTATCAGTTTGTGGTCTGATCTGACCAAGGAGGGAGTGATAACGGGTGTGGTACAATGGGCGCCCATATTTGTGATGATTAAATCCAATATGTTGTCCCCTCTAGTGGGGGGACATACTAGTTGTTCAAGGGTATTTGAATTTATAAATTCTATGAATCGCTGAGCATAGGAGTTGGAACATTGGTAGTTCACCCAGTCTATACCAGGGTAGTTGAATTCACCCAAAATTATGGTGTTGGGTAGGACCTTTATATTTTCCAATGTCTCAAGGAATGCAGAGTGAGCATTTTGGGACATGGTGGGTGATCTATAACCGGCTACGACTTGAAATGTGGTTTTGCCTGCTGATAGTTGCGCATGGATGATCTCTGGGGCATCATGCTGCGCTACTAACCTGGAGATATGGGTATACTTGATGAATATGGATACACCTCTGCCCTTTGTACTGCGATCCGGTAACTGAGGCCGGAAGGTATGATATGAATTGTAACCTGGCAGTGCTGGGGTGCTCTCTTGAGCCTTGAACCAGGTTTCCGTCACTGCACAAACATCGATTTTCTCCATGCTGTGGAGAGCCTCGAGTGTGTGCATTTTAAGGTTGAGACTTCTGGCATTGAGTAGCATTACCCTTAGTTTTTGATTACCTGTGCTGGTTACGGTGGTTGGTTTGTCCTTTGAGCCTTGCCTAAAAACGGCACTATGGGGACGGCAAGAGCCTTGGCCAGTATTCGAAAACCTAGGGGTGACAGGTGCAATCCATCTCTGGCAAAAGAGCGAGGCTTGTCTATCATGTCATCCCAGGCAGACAGACACTGGATCCCCTTAGAATGACACCAGAAGCTTAGCCAATTGTTGAAATTGATCATTTTGTCTTTGTATTGTGGTATCATTCTAGGTGAAGGTAGTATGCTACTCAAGGTCAGGGTCATACCAGCTTGAGCTACATGATCAGAGAGCTCCTCAATGTCTCTTTTCATGTAGTCCAGGGAGGTAGGTCTTAGATCATTCACACCAACATGTACAATGACAACGTCATACTTGTACTTGTACATGTTAGTTGATGAGGTAGTTCTTACCAAGTTAAGCTTTTTAATGTAATACAGTGGTGGGCTCTGAACGGGGTATTTGCTGCAAATTTTGCAACTTTGTTACAGCATTGTTCAAATTTTGATTTTTGTGATGCCTGAAGATTAATAAGGATGGGAGCACCAGAAAGAAGTGTGGGGATGAGATCAGTAGTACCTTTAGTTGTGTTGATGAGAAATGTTCTGACTCTGTAAAGCATCCCTAGTTTTTGATGAGTTTTATGAGTTTTTCTTAAGCAATTTTGTATATGCAGGTCGAATTTAAGATTATCATCCACTATCATCCCTAATAATTTTCTTTGAGAAGTGACTTCAATGGCTGTATTATCAAGACAGGATAGGATTTTAAATTGTGTTTTTTCATGGGAGATTGATTTGGGGGGGGGGAGTATTTTTTTGGGGGGAGGATGGTTGAGCACAAGTTCTGAGTTAGAAAGCCATGTTTCAGTGGCTGTTAAAATTTCCTGAGTAATCTTTGGGAGGTGTGCTACATTTTCACATGTGCAAATGAGTGTGGAGTCATCTACTTACTGTGAAACACAACCCACTTTGACTATGGCTGGAAATTGTGCATACAGGTAAAAAGTCAAAAGCTTTGTTCGATAAGCACTTTCGTCCAAATATTACTTGAACTTCATCAGATAAATTACTACTTCAAATCAGTTGTTTAAAAAGCCCGACATTTTTGTCATGTGACTTATTATACAATGATGCAGTCATTTCAAAGCTTCCCACCAATACATAATTATTAACCCTAACAATACAATACTCAATGTTAAGATAAAAGCATTCAAACACTCTATAACAAAATACAACAAAAACAAAAGTTTCAACCTTTTTCTAGTGTTACACTTTCAAAAAATATTAGTACGAATGCATACCTTGTTTAGTTAAAAACAAGTATCCTACCTTAGTAAAGATTTAATTTTTAAAATACAATTAATTCATGTAATTTCATTCAGTCCTGGCCAAGAGTCAGCCTGTAATAAAATTTGCCAAATCAGTTCTTTACATTCTAAAAATAATGTCATTGGTCCCCCTCGATTATTAACATTCACACTATTGATCAACATATATTTAAACAAGACCGACAGCAGAAGACCGAAACGAAGACCGAACGGAAAACCTAAAACGGCAGAACATAATGCAGAATGCCGACACGACGATTGAGTGATGGACAACGCCGATGTGGCCCAGTGAGAAGTATGCTGTGTGATGTGTGTGGGGATAGGAGTGACGCTAGCAGTGAAGGGAGTGTGACGGTGAGATTGGGTGGGGTGGGGTTAGGTTAGGAGGGTTAGGGGTGGGTTAAGGGGTGGTGGAAGGGAGTTAGGTTAGGAGATAGGGGGGGAGGTAGAGTAGGGTTAGGTTGGTTTATAGGGGGGGGTTATGCGGAGTTAGTTAGGGAGGCGGTAGTTGAGTGAGTGGTAGGGTTAGGGGGTTAGGTAAGGTTTAGTGGGCTTAAGGATTTTTTTGTGTGTGTGTTGTGTGTGTGGGGATGTGTGATGGTTTTTTTTTTTTTTTGATTGGTGTGTGTGTGTGTGGGTGGGGGGTTTTCGTGTTTGTGTGTGTTTGTTTATGTCTCGGTTATGTGTGGTTTGTTTTATTTATGGACTGTTAATGTGGTGATGGTGATGTGTGTGTGTGTGTGTGTGTGGTTTCGGCTATGTCAGGTAGAACCATTTAAACATGTGTCCCATGTTATTTACATGCTTTGCTAATGCATTGTTCATTCTTTCCATTTTTATAGAATATTCGTGTTTGTAGAACATGAAATGACATCAATTAATTGTATGCCGGGTTTTTTAAACAGATGATTTTAAGTAGTAATCTATTGGATGAAGTTCAAGTGATATTTGGACGAAAGGGTTTATTGAATAAAGCTTTTGAATTTTTACCTGTGTGCACAGTTTCCAGCCATAGCCAAAGTGGGTTGTGTTTTACTAGTCTGTGTTTTTTTCTTGGGTTTGTAAGTCTCATCTGTGTACTGTATTAGGGGAGGTCTGTTGTGTGGATGTGTGCAAGGTGTTGGTGAGAATGTTAAAGAAGAGGTGACCAAAGATGGAGCCTTGTAGTACATCGATGGTGGCTGGGAAGTATGGAAAAAAGGTAGAGTGCCATTTTACTGACTGAAACCTATTGGATAGGTAGCTTTTGAACCACAGAAGTGTGGGCTGAGAAAGACCTAATGAGGACATTTGAAGTAGATGTCTGCTTTGACAAAATGTGTCAAAGGCTTTAAACAAATGTATAAATAAGGAGGAAACTAGTTTGCCATTATCTCTAGCTTTATTGACAGTATCTACATAGGTTAGAAGTGCAGTGTTATTACTGTGGAAAGGACAGAAGCTACATTGTGTAAGGAAAAGGTGTTCTTCAGCGGGAGATAGTTTAGTAATTGTTTTTGAATACATTTTTCAAGTATTTTGGAGAGGGGGATAAGACTACTGTAGGTCTAAAGTTAGTAGTGTCTGTTGAATTTCCTCCTTTGTGCAGAGAGATAATGTGTGACTTTTTCCTGAGACAGGGAACATGGGATTCCTGGTCTGACCTATTTATAAGGATGGAGGCAGGGTAGGCAATGATATCAACTGCCATTTTAAGCTATTCACTTGAAAAGTCATTAGCTGAAGTAGAGCATGATTTGAGGTTGTTTAAGAGTAGTTTTATGTAGGATGTGGTCACAGGTTTGAAGGTGAAAATGGATATAATGATATGTGGCTGCTGGGCAGGGTTAGGATAGATGTTGTGGAATCCTTGGTTAGAGATGCTAGTCCATCTGTAAAAAAAAAAATAAATAAATAAAAATAAATTAAAAAAAAGATAGTTGAATTGTACTGCTACTTTGAGTGATGCATTATTGGGAGAGACGTCAGTCAGCATTGAATTTATGGCTGGGATTCAAGAGTTCTTTAATGGCTGTCCAGAATTTTTTAGGGTTGCATTTACTATTATTCTGAAAGTTATTATAGTATAATTTTTGCCTTCATTAATTTGCTTTTTAGTATGATTGCAAAGCATTCTGATATTTTCAAGATAATGTGGTGTTTTATATTTTTGCCATTCTTTCCATGCTTTTTCTCTATCCTGCCTTAACATTCTACTCTTTTTTTGATAGCTAAATTGCAATATTTATTTTTATTTTCTTCTGGGAGGTGTAAGGCTGTTTAGGATATTCAGAAAAGTTGTACTGAATTCATTTATATCATCATCTAAGAGGAGTTTTTTTAGGAAGTTCCAGTTCCAGTTAATAGATGATAGGTTAGTAATGACCATTAATTACTAGGTTAAACTTGGAAAGGTTGCATGTTGTTTTATAAACATGCTGTTTAAGTGGATGTGTGAGATGTCTGGTTGTATGGACTGGGAGATGATCACTGAGACAGTCAGACAGTGTATCTAAAGTGATGCATTTGATATGGTCTGCTACTCAGATCCAGTCTAATAAGGAATTTGATGTTTTGCTATAATGTGTGGAGCTATTAGTTAGTTGTGTGAAACCAAATACGTTCACACTAGATGTTGGGGAGTTGGAGTTTATGTCCAACCAGTTGACATTCACATAATCTAGTAGTAGTGTTTCTTCTGGAATTGTTATGGATATCCAATGCAGAAAATCTTCCAGTACAGCTGTATTGTTGCCAGGAGGGATGTAAAGAACAGTAATATACATTTGTTTATAGTTGTTTAATTTCAGGAAAGTTGTAAGAACTTCTGCTGAATTGAATTTTGGTATTGGTTTGTTAAAGGGTAAAATGTGGTAGTTGTTGGGAATTATTTAAGCAATACTACCACCTTTCCTGTTTATACTGTCATAACAGATGATATTATAGCTGGCAGGTGTAATTTCTGAGTTGTGTATGCTGGGTTTAAGCCAAATTTAAGTTAGAGAGAGAACATTAAGCTTATGTTGGGTAATCCAGGCATGTAGTTCAGCAATTTTCTTTCTTGTGCTTCTAACATTTATGGCAAGCAAAAGCTAGATTACCGTGGTTTGGGGTGGACCACTGTAGGGTTAGAGTAGTGTGTGGAAGAGAATTGTCTTCATGCTCAGTGTGATAGGTGGGGCTAGGATTAGGGTGAATGTCTACTCCTAGAAGGATTTTAGTATGTTGGGAATGAGTAGTGAATGAGATGTCCCTCAAACAGGCTATCCACCTGCCTACATTTTTTTCTAATCCCCAGAATAAGGGGGACAGAATTTTCCATTCACTAGCCATTCACAGGCAGCTGAGGATCTACTTGCACAAAACAAAAATTGTCAGAAAAACTGACCAACTTTTTGTTTCATTCATGGTTTCCAAACTGGGGCAGCACATCTCTAAGGAAATCACTGCATCTTGGATGTTGAAGGCCAACTCTTTCTGCTACACACAATATGGGAAAGCATTGCCTTCCTGCCCAAAAGCACATTCCACTTGGGCAGTAGCCTCTCCTGGGTCCATCCTTCCAGAAGGGTATAGATGCCAGGTCCATCTTGGAAGTAGCCACCTGGTCTTTTGTGCATACTTTCACCATCAATTACAAGACTGATGCCTTTTCCAGATCCAAGGCTGCCTTTGCTAGGTCTGTCCTGTCTAGTCTCCCTTTAGTCAGCCTTGTCGAACTCCTTCAGCTCTGGGAGTCACCCATACGTTAAGAATAGTGCAACAGTGATTTCAGTCAGGATATAGTACAGTTGTGTAAGAACTTACCATAACAGTAGATGCCCTAGTTATCACTGTTGCAGTATTCCTTCCCTCCCTCTTTCCCTTCTTCTCTTTTCTTCTTCTGCTCCAATATTTCTCTTTCCCTCTGTTGTAAGCTATCACCTATAGACTGTTTTGGGGGGAGTTTACTTACCTCTTCAAGATATATACTTCCTAGCTGACCAGTTTTCTCTCAGTAGTCTTCAGGCCACTGGCTTGGAGGTGGTCTGAGGTACTCATGCATAAATCTGCCTATATACCCCAAAACATAAGACCGGAGGTCACATGTCAGATGTACGTCCTTGGGAAGGTAAAACTTTGGTACCCCAGCCAGACATCAGCAGACTGAAAACCCATATATTAAGAATACTGCAACAGTGATCAGTAGGACATCTATTGTTATGGTAAGTTCTTGCACAACTGTATTTTTTACCAATATTTGTTGTTTGTCTTCCCTGGGAAAGAGGCACTGTTTTTAGCTTGACAATGGAACAGTCTACCAGGATGCGTGGTCCTTCTCCCAGCCACAAAAAGAAAAGGTTTGCCACAGGTGGGTGACTCTGCCTTGGCCATTTGTTCTACCTCAGACCACTCATATTTCGCCCCGGATCCCTCTGATGTAGTACCTACAGCCACTATGGACTGGGGGTTAGCCACTTCCTCTATGGCTGTTGGGAGTCTCATCAGTGGGCAAGGGAGAGCCATCCTTGTCAATCCTGGGAGAGGCAACAGGGAAGGTTTTTCTGTTGTGCCAGAATGCTGTGCCTTCCTAGTAAAGCAACTGCTGCCATTAGTAACATGGTTGGCCCCACTCATCCTGTCAAAAAGAAACAGAAAACCAGGCATATATCTGCTCCTCCTCAAATATTTTGGATAGTTAGTTTACTGGGACTTGCTCAGGGTTTAATTTAGGCTATTCATCCTTCTTCTAAAGTCATTTCTGGTAAAAGAGAGAGGGATTTCACTTTTTCTAAAGAGATTCATGATTCTGAATCTAAACAGGAAGATGCAGGGATGGATTTGGGGTTTTGTCCTCAGATTTCTGATTCAAACTCAGAGGAGAGTTCAATTTCTGATTCCCCCTGTGAGGGTTTCTCTTTCTCCGAGACTATTTCTAGAATGTCCCAGTGTTTTCAGTGGGAGAACACAGAGGTTTCTCAGTCCCTCAGAAAATACTATGAGTTGTTACAGAAGGATTTTTCTAGAACCTATATTCATTCATCCTGTCCTGTTTGCTTTAGAGGATGTGTTTCTTACTGCCTGTAATGTTCCTGATTGTCAGCCAGCTGTCCCTAAAAAGGTAGACAGGATGTATAAAGTTCCCCACTCTTAAATATTTATACACTTTTCCCAAGCCTAACCCAACAGTTATATCCTATAAGCATGTAGTTATTTCCACTCTTACTCTTTCTAATAAGGATGGGAAATTAATGATAGGTATTAGGAAAAAGTATATACTTATGCAACTTTGATTTTCAGAATTTTGTATTGTCAGGTTCCTATGTTAAAATTTGTACTAACAAGTGGAGACTTCCAAGATGGCTGCACATTGAGTAACAGCTTAATTCTAGCTCCCCCAGTATGAAAACAGAAACTTAAAAGAGAAAGCCAGTAGACCTGGATTCCTGAGTAAATTACAGTAACTGATTAGTAAGTGCACTGCCTGGATGCCAGGAAAAAATACAGAGGACCTGAAGGAAAATCAGCTCAAACAATAAAAGGCTGGAAAAAATAAAAGAAGCTTTAAACATACTCAGATAAGGTGATAAAACTGCAAAACTCAGAAGTCGAAATGAAGAAAAGGCTGGCTCAATATGAGACTGCACAAGAAGATGGGTTTAAAAAATAACTGAATTAGAGGACAGAGTGTGTAGGGAAAAACTGAGATTTTCTGCAGTACCCGAGAACCTGGAAGGAACAAACTGGATTAATTTCACAAAGTCATAAATAAGTAACTGGACTGGTGTTCCACAAAAGGAGTTGTTAATTGAAAGGGCACATCGTGTGTATGCTCCAAACCTGGCTATGAGAAAACAACCTAGACCTTTAATATTAAAGATGCAATCTTACCAGCAAAAGGAGTTGATTCTGACAAAACTGTGGCAGAAGGACAAAGTACTAAAAGTGAGAGACAGCAAAGTGTTTGAGGAGAATGACTACTCATTATACACCAGGCAGAAGAAGAATACATTTATTTCATTATTCAGGGAATGTTGAGAAGCAAGCATGAGATTCAAACTGTTATACTCAGCTATCTTCAAAATATTTTTCCCTGGAGGAACAAAATCATTTTTGATGACGTGCATGCAAAGGAAGAAATACAAAAGTTTGCCCAATAAAAAAGTGAGCTGTGAAACAGAAGGAGATTCTGCTTCTTGTTCTTCTGGTAATAAAGACCACAGAGAGATTGTGCCAGTGAAACCTTTTCCAGTGTTTCAATGGAAAATGCTTGAGAGAGGGAAAAAGCACAGGAGTTGACTAGAAGACCTAAGACTGCACTGGAGATGAAGCAGAGACAGGGTTTGGGAGATGGAGATGAACAGGAATAGAATAAGAAAATTTGTAAATATTGGACTTTCTTGGGCTTTGTTAAACTTATAGGGGACTCTAAAACATATGCCCTACTTTGTCATTAATGGTCAGAAAAATACTCAGTAGTGGGGGGTGGAGGAGGGAGAAAGTTAACTCTAATTAAAACATTTTTTTTCTTAATAGTACTGTTTAACTAGTGCATGATTTTCTTTGCATGTTATAAAGCAATTTTTTTCAGTTATTTTTAAGTATGGTAGGGATACTAATGTAAGTACATGCTCCTTTTTTCTTTTCTTTCTTTTTTCTATCTTCCTTGTTTTCTCTTTCTCCTTGTTCATATTTAAAAAATGTAAGCACTGCAGTCTTACAAAAACAGATCTGGTTAAAAGAGCATGACAAAAGGAAAATTAGTGTGCTTTTTCTCATTTTTGCATAGGGGAATGACTGTGTTAAGGCCATTAGCTTTATGTTGTAACAAGTTTTAACAGAAAGCAAGTAAGTGAAAAAGAAGATTGAATATTATAAGGTTTTTTTCTAGTAAACAGTTTTGTATCTGGTTCTCATGTCTCTAGCAGACATTCTGAAGAAGAGAAATGGCTTGGAGAAAATGTTTTCTGAAAGCATTCAAGTGTTTTCCCAGCTGAGAGAGCTATAAAGATAAGGCAAAACCAGACAACACTTAACAGAATCACAGGCCCTACCATGCTTCTTAGCATGATTAATCTTTCTTTTTGTTTAGCTTGAGCCTGTGTGTGTGGCTGTCAGTTTGGAATATTTGTTCCTATTAGGAGGGTAAAACTTCAATATTGGAAGATGTACATAGTTTTGTGTTAAGTTAATAGGTTTTGGGGGTATTGGGTGTGTGTGTGTGTGTGTGTGTATTTTTGTTTCAGGGTTTTCAGTGAAACAAAAAGTTCTGCAAGATGTGACATAGGCTCAAATGAAGATGACAAGAAACAATTGTATAAAAGACTAACCTGCCAAACAGTGCATTTGTGTAGCACAAAAGCTGGAGCTAGACATTTAACAAAAAGCTGTTATGCATAAAAGGTGGGAATAATAATACATCAAGAATATCTTTAAACATAAATGGTCTCACAGATAAATACAAAAAAATAAAGAGTTGAGTAGTGAACTCTATTAAAAAATGTAGAGAGCAGATAGCTATACTACAGGAAGCACACTTGGAAAGAACCAAGCTTGTGAATTTGATAACAAAGGATTTTAAGCATGGTTATTCAGTGGAATGCCTAGGGTAAAGGAAGAGAGGAGTACTTATATTAAATTGCAAGAGGAGCTCCAATAGTAATAGATGAGGATAAAAGAGACAATAATGCTAGGTCTGATCTGTCAATTTTCATTCTATCCTCAACTGATGGGTTTGGATACAATCCTCAGATCTGACTCAGCCTTTACTAAAGCTTGTGGTAACCAAATAGCTCTCAAAATTCTCCCTTACCCATAATGCATCAACCCTAAGTTACCTCAGATCTCCTTTGCTGCTTTTAGTGAAAAGACGTGGTCGGCCTAGCTCTATGGCTTTCACAAATAAAAGATAGAAGATTTTTTAAAAACTCTATATCTTTTCTCATATTCTGTTTTCATATATTTTTCATTCCTTCCATTCATATGATTTCATATTTCTTCAATTACCATAGTTGATAATTCTCTCTTCCCCATTTCCTAGTGTTCAGTGGTTGTAATTCTATCCTTTTACCTTTCTATGCTCTCTTGCATAGTCCTTTCTTACCATCACTGGTAAATTTTTCCTGCCTCTGCTCTTTAAAAAAAAAACTGTCTTACTTAACCTTTCTTTTCTGTATACCGCTGTGGTGGTGCTGCGGTAGCGTTGTCGCCTCGCAGTAAGATGCTGTCTGGTTCGATTCTCAGCTAGAGCATCTTCTGCATGGAGACATGCGTGAATCGGTGTACCTTCGTTGAAGTTGTGCGTCAGGGCTGGTAACTCGGCACGTAAAACTCAACTACCAATCATTAGCGGACCAGAGTTCCGCTGTGGCGACCCCTAACCGGGAGAAGCCGAAAAGACATATACATACTTAACCTTTCTTTTCTATAGTTGCTGGTGTACTGGCAGAAAAAGGCCCATCTGGGTTTAAGAAGTGTATCAAGTGTGGGCACAAGCTACCACTGTCAGATGCCCACACATTATGAGTTTATTGCCTAGGGCCACAACATCTGCAGGAGGATTGTTCCATCTGTCATAATTTCAATCCTAGGACTCAAGTAGAGAGAAAAAGGCCTAAACTGGATCCGGAAATATCCCAAAGTTCTTCACCCTCAATTCCAAGGAAGAAAAAAGCAACAGATCTGAGTATCTCACATCTGACAAAAAAGGCATTGGATCCAACTGTCTTGAGTCCTACAGTTCTCCCCAGGACCAGATATTCACCATCTATTGATCCTGTGCCTTCTAGGGTGCTATCATCCTTTTTGGAGCTTCAACTCATTTGTCCAGAAGTCTGACGGAGGAAGATATGGAAAGAATGATGCGGATGTTCATCTTGGCACAGATTCAAATGGGTGTCTTGCCGGCTCCCAAACCCTTGGGTTAGGAGGCCTGTCCATCAACTACACTCCCACTTCAACCTCATCCTCTGATTCTTTTGGTTGCTTCAGAGTCCCTAGATCTGACCCTTCCAGGTCCATCTGGCTCGAATCTAAAACTAATATCTTTCGGCTTTTCCCAGTTAGGGGTCGCCACAGTGGAACTCCGGTCCGCTAATGATTGGCAGTGGATTTTTTTACGGTGCCAAGTTGCCAGCCCAATGCCCAACCTTCAAAGAAGGCACACCCATTCATGCACGCATCTACCTGCATGTCTTTAATGTCACTCGACCACGGGGAGGACATGCAGACTCCACACAGAAGTTGCTCCAGCCAAGAATCGAACGAGAGAACCTCTTGCTGTGAAGCGACAATGATAACCGCTGCACCACCACAGCTCCATCTGGCTCGAATCTGAAGATAACATTATCTTTGGATCCAAAGATTGCTCAGAGTGCCGCGGTTTAGATTTCTTCAGATCTGGACAACTCTCAGAGCCAAAGCTTCCCTGTTCGATCTGAGGTTTTGGAGTAAATTCCAAAGTTGTCAGAGCCATCTCTGCCCCTTGGAGACATGGCACTGGATAGCTCAGCTCTGGCTTCCTATTTGGGGAGATTGCTTTTAAAGTGGAGGAGGACAGCAGTCCAGAAGCTTGCCTTATCAGTGGCAGGGTCTTCTCTCTCTCCAGGGCGATTGGCCTTCAAGGTTGTGAAGAGGGTGTTCTCTGCTCCAACAGGACAGATGGATGTAACCCCCACAGATCCTCAACCTTCTACCCTGTTGTCTTTGTGCTTAGAGCCTCATTATTCTTTACCAGAGGGACAGTCAGTCCAAGATCTCCAGGTTTCCCAGTAGGGTATTACAGTTTCTTCTGATACTTCCCAGGAGCACCCCACTGAGAAGGTCACTATGAAGAAGGGCAAGAGGAGGCATTTGGACTCTCCACATGAGTCAGTCATGTAGGATACAGACTTTGATGCAGGTGAAGAGTTCCCATGATCACCTCCAGAATATGTCTCAATTGGAGACATCCTTGAGATCTTAAAAGAAAGAGGTGGTTGGACCCCCAGTAACCCTTCATCTGAGAAGTCATTATTCCTGGAGTCTGTCAGTACTGGCCTGTCTATCTCCAGGGTTACTCCACTTGCCTATGAGCTCACTGAATTGGTCTCTCAGTGGGTGTGGAAGGAGCCTGACACAGTTGAACCCATACACAGAAGACTGGCAAAGATTCTGGCTAAAGGGGTGCCCACTGATGCCCTGGTCATGGCAGAGGCCACCAAAAAGGAACTTGCTGAACATAATTCCACTTTTTATCCTCCTAACAGGGGGTCTAGGGAGATGGACAGGTTTGGGAAGCATGTCTGTGTTTCAGCGACCTTCGCTCTAAGGTTACTGAATTATTTGGCACATTTTATTAGGCTACAGAGGGATTTGATCAAGGAACTTCCAAATACCCTTTCAGGATTCATTTCTGCAGAGGTCCAATCATCTGTGACTTCTCAGTTGGCTACCCTACAATCCATTTCGAATTCATGCATGAGGCTTATTTCACATGTAGCTGAAGGTGCCTCAAGAGCAGCGGGTTCAGGCATTTTCATCAGTAGACATGCCTGAATACCCTTATGTGATTATTGTGGAACCCTTCAAGTCTTTGTCAATGCTCCCTTTGATGGCACTTCTTTGTTCAGCCCCACAGTGAAAGAAAATTTATCCAGGTGTGAGAAGGATGGAAAGACACTGTCTGCAGTGGGCGTACATTTTTCGAATCCTCAGAGATCCTTTTCAAGAAATCAAGGAGGTGGTTGAAAGATGTGATTCAGGAAATCCCAGGGTCATTTCCATGACACAAGTGGAGGGAGTTGCCCCAGGGAAGAGAGGGGAACTTTAAAAGTCGATGCTGCCCCTGTGGCAGAGGAGGCCTGCAAAACCAAGGGTCCAGAGGTTTTTTTCTTTGACAGACCCTACCAGCGTTCCAGAAAGGAGGTCCAGTTGTCCACCTCTGGAAGCAATTGGGAGTCGATTATCCCTGCACCAGGCAGCTTGGATAGACATAACAAAAGATACTTGGGTGCAGAAGATTATATCCACAGGCTAAATAATACCCTTCTGCCTCCAATATCAAGAAAAATCCTTGATGTTTCACCCAGTCAGAGGGAAGAAGCAGCAATTCAAAGACAAAAGTTGCTGGAAAAAAAAAAAAAAAAGAGTCATCCAATAGATCCCGTCAGACTAGATAGAATCTGGAACTTACTCAAGGTTCTTTTTGGTGCCAAAGAAAACAGGGAACTGGAAAACAATTTTGGATCTCAGCAACTTAACAAGTCAGTTCGACATATCAAGTTTCCGGTGATCATGGTTCAGTCCATTCTTCCTTTTCTGGGCAAGGACGACTGGATCTGCTCAAAAGACCTTCAGGATGCATACTATCACATAAAGATAAACAGATGATCCAGAAGATATTTACACTTCTAGCAGGGAGCCAGTCACTACCAGTTCAGAGCTCTGCCCTTTGGACTCACCACAGCCTCTACAGTGTTCACCAAATGTGTGGCAATAGTAGCAGCTCACTTGAGACTGCAGGGGATTTGGGTGTTTCCAAATCTAGAAGACTGGCTCATTACCATCCCAACCAGGCATCAATTGGTAAGGGCAAGAAAGCAGGTTTTCCAGACTTGTCCTCATCTGGGAATAACCATAAACTACGATGACTCTCAACTACAACCAACTCAAAATTTGGAATTCATAGGTGCACTTTTCAACACAAAGTTAATGGTAGCTTCATTACCTCCCTCAAGAATACAAACTATCAGGTCAGAAAAACAATCTGCAGTACCAAGATTTCAGCCCACTTGGTCATTCAAACTCTAGGGTCAGTGTCAGCGCAATAACTTTAGTACCTTTAGCCAGATTTTAAATAAGGATTCTCCAATGGATGCTAGCTACACAATGGTCAGTATTTTACCAACCCATGTCAACTCAGATACGAATCACTTAGACAGGCAAATGAGATCTCAGGTGGTGGATTCCATCAGATCAGGGTCTACAAGGCTGTCTATTCATTCTCCCATAGCCCAAGGCCATAGTGACCACGGACGATTCCCAGTGGGGGTGGGGGCAGTTTCTGGGGAAAACAGTCCAAGGCACTTGGTCCCCCAAAGAGGCCAACTTGCATATCAATGTCCTAGAGATGGGAGCAGTGCTTTTAGCATTGCAGGCCTTTCAGGATGCTCTCCCTTCAGGGCCAATTCCAATTCAAATAGACAATATGTCAGTAATTTGGTTCATCAGCAAACAAGGGGGGACCAGATCATACCCCCTGTGTAGAGAAGCACTCAGACTGTGGCAATGGGCAATCACATCCAACTGCTTTCTCATAGCAATGCTCATTCCATGGAAGTCCAGTGTGATAGCAGACAAACTGAGCAGGTACATTCTTTAACCTCACAAGTGGTGCCTCATCAAGAAAGTGACAGAAATTATTTTTCATCAATGGTGCCAGCCTTGCTGTGATCTTTCTGCTTCTTTGCTAAACAAAAAATGCAGCAGGTGCTCTGCCCTAATCCCCTCACAGGGGGAGTCACCAAGGGATTTTTTACTTTACAACTGACTCCCCGGTCTACTTCATGCCTACCCACCAATCCCATTAATTCCACAATTTCTGCAGAAAGCTATCAGGTTGAAGAACAAAGTCATCCTCATTGCACCTTACTGGCCTTGGCAGATTTGGTTTCCTTTCCTTTGGCCTCACTTACTTCACCAACCTTGGATTCTAATTCCAACTCCAGACCTCCTGTCTCACCCAACAGGCATGATCCATCCAGACATCTCAAACCTCAAGTTCTCCAATTTCATTAATGGTCAGACAACTGGTGCTCTTTTCTCCTGGCTGACATATACTTTATCTTCCTATAAACCTTCAACACGAAAATTCTATACAAGTAAATGGAAAAGATTTGTTTACTGGGTACAACAAAATCATGTTAAGCCATTTTCAGCTCCGATACATAACATACTTGAGTTTTTAGCTTTACTTTTTAAAGAAGGGGCTGGTTTCTCAACCATTAAAGTTCAGTTAGCAGCAACATCAGATTTTCACATTGGATTTGAAGGTTTTTAAGTAGTCTCTCATAAATCATGCACAACTTATTTGGCAGACACTCTTCTTTTGAGACTTTTGTTTAAGGACCTACTCCCCAATAGGATCTCAATCTGGTACTGCAGGCACTAATACATTCCCTCTTTGAACCAGCAGCTAAATGTGACCTTAAGTATCTTACTTGGAAAACTGTTTTTTTCTAGTAGCCATTACCTCTGTTAGATGAATTTCAGAAATCAAGCCTTGTCTTCAAAGCTCCAAACTTGCTCTTTCACAAGCATACAGTGATGCTACAAATACCTCCTTCCTTCCCAAGGTGGTGTCAGAATCTACTATCAATCAATCCATTAATTTGCCAGTATTTTTTCCCAATTTTCCAAACCAGGGCAAATACATGTTACATTTATTGGATGTTCACAGACAATTACATTTTACCTGCCCAGGACAAAAGACATCATAAAAACAGAGCAATTGTTTGTTTCCTTTGCAGAACTGAAATTGAGTAAACAAGTTACAAAAGTAACTTTAGCCAGATGGATAATGGATTGTATTTCATTTATCTATAAAAAATTGGGTATTATGTTACTATATCTGGTACAAGCTCATTCGACTAGCTCCATGGCAACTTTTTCAGTTTTTCTATCCAGAGCATCCATGAACAACATATTTGCAGCAGCAACTTGGGCTACTTCCCGCACCATTATTGCTCATTACAAATTGGATCTAGTCTACTGAGGTAGAGCATCATTTGGTTCAACTGTGCTCAGGAATATCCTTCTTCAGGGCCCACCTAGAATAATAAGTAGCTGGGGACTCTGTCCCATCAGTTGAGAATACAATGAAAATTGACACCATCAAATAAAGAAGTTATGCACTTAGTATAACATTCCATCTGTGTTGTCCATTTTCATTCTTCCTCAACGTTCTGCCCATCAATCCCCATCCCTTCTGTTCACAAACTTCTAGACGAATGAGTTGTTAAACGAACATCATTGTCCTTTATGTTGAGCTCCAGATTTAATTTTTTTCTTTACTGAGCACGTGCAATTTTATGTCTTCTATATTTATGCATGTTAAACATTCCTTTTCTGGTAAGAATCAGGAAACAAGATCTGAGGTAGCTTAGGGTTTGGTGCATTATGGGTAAGGGAAAAGCTCAAGAGTTATTTGGTTACCATGAGCTTTAGTAATGACCGAGCAGGATCCGAAGATCGGATTCAAACCCATTAGATGAAGAATGAAAATGGACAACACAGATAGAATGTTAGGGTACGTACATAACTTCATTTGTAGTACTAAGGGGCTCCTGGCAATGGAGGGGGGATTATGCTGTCATGTATTTATATTCCACTGAAAACTGCTATAATGGAGCTTACTCTGAGAGAAATAATCAGCTTTCAGCAAGGAATATTACTTATAGGTGGGAGATGGAATTTGATTTGCAAAAGTGAAGATGTGTCTGGGGGGCCCAGAAGGGAAAATATAACAAAGGAGGGTAGCTTTTTAAAGAAATTTATGAAAATATTTGGCATGGAAGACATAAATTCAGTACTAGGAGTTTGGAGTGAATTTACTTATTATTGCCCAAGATTCAAAAACTGGTCTAGACTAGACAGAATTTACATTTCACAAGCACATGTGCATTTAATTGAAGGTCTTGATACATGTTCAATAAATATTTCAGATCATGCACCAATATTAACTAAAATAAAAACACAGGGTAATGAAATAAAAATGAGACATCTGTGCTTTCCCACCTATCTGTTGAAAAAAGAGGAATTTAAGGAAAGCATAGTGGAAATTATTCAGGAGCTATTATAGAAGATAGAATTTTTTTCTGAAAATATAGCTAGAGAGTGGGATAAAATTAAAGTGGAATTTAAAAATAGGGTGGAAGTAAAACAAGGGGAGTTAAGAAGTAACAAGACTTATTTAGAGGGACTGGCAAATGTTAAAGTATTGCAAAATAGAGGGAGTTTCACAGAACAAGAAGAGGAGCAGCTGCAGAATACTAAACAAAAAAAATAAAGGTTTACCTTGATAATATGTGAGTTTAGAAAGATTGCTGTTAAGCAACTGTTTTTTGATAATAACTCTACACCACAAAACCTTTTAGCACAACAATTCAGGCAACAGGAAGTAGACAGGGCTGTCATCAAGCTTAGGGAGTCTATAACAAGGAATCCTGTAGAAGTATTAGAAATATTTTAGAAATTTCTATTAAAGTCTGTATAAAGCAGAGAAATATAGAAATCAAGAAAAGGTACAAATGCAAATGTTTATGGAAGAATTAAATATGCCAAGGTTAGAGGTAGAGGAGGCTCAATTACTAAACGTTAGGGTAGGAGGCAATGAGATAAAAATGGTGATGTATAACCAAACTACAGGGAAAATCTCCAGGAATAGATGGTATTCCTGTAGAAGTATGGAAGCTAGGAGGGAAACACTGATAAAGATCTGGAAGGTTTTGTTTAACAGTATTTTAGGAGGAGGAGGAGAAGTACCAACATCCTAGAAGAAAGCAGTGGTAGCTGTAATAACTAAAGAGGGTAATGATCCATTAGACCCAGCTTCATACAGGCCCATTTCAATACTAAACCATGATTATAAAGTGTTCATGTCTATAATGGCTGAAAGAATGGCAAAAGTGCTGCCAAAATTGATAGATATGGATCAGTGTGGTTTTGTGGAGGGGAGGCAAACATTTGACAACATTAACAGAACAGTGATGATCAAGAGGGAAGCAGAATGTAAGAAAATATCACTGTTGTTGGTGGGTTTGATGCAGAGAAAGCATTTGACAGAGTAAGCTGGGACTTTATAAGCAAAGCAATGGAAGCATTTGCATTCCCTGATAAAATTATAATGTTGACTAGGAGGATATACGAGGGATCGGAGGCATAAATTAAAGTGGCTGGGGTCATCTCTGCTTGAGCAGATGAACCAGACTGGGGTGTCCTCTCTCCCCTTTATTTGAATTATATTTAGAACCACTGATAAAGAAAATAAGGACTCAGAAATTCAAAGATATAATTGGTTTGCTTGTCAAGAAAAGCTGGCTGCATTTACAGATGACATTATTTTATACCTGACAAAACCAGAAAGGGAAATTATAGTGCTGTGGAACATATTGAGACAGTTTCAAACCTTTTTGAGATACAAAATCAATGAAGCTAAAACAAAAGCAATAGCGGCAAATTATGTACCCACATACAAATTGGTTCAACAATATCATACTTAGTAAAATGAAGTATTTAGGAGTATGGATTAAAAATGATACCACTGTGGCAGCTAGGGATGTGTGTGAAGAGACTAAACAAAAGATAATACAAAAACTGAGAAAATGGAAGCTCTGTTATTTGGATATTAATAATAAGATACAAGAGGTTAAAATGTTTTTAGTCCCTTTAGTCTTATACACAGGTCAGGCATATTTTTATCAATCAGAGGATAAGTTGTGGATAGCAATTAATAAAGAGCTGAAGGATTTTATCTGGGATGGGAAGACAACAAAAGTCAAGTGGGATAAGCTTACTCTTCCAATAGAACAGAGCAGATTGAGTTGAAGGGGTATTTCAGAGCAACACAGTTAAGGCTCCTATACATAGTACAATCAGAAAAGTGTAATTCGAAGTGGAAAGAGATGATGATGAAACAGGGGGAAAGCTCAAGTAACAGGGAGAGACTGGGATTTTTTATGCAGACCTTTAAGGAGAACAACAATAATCATACAGAATATTATATTCATAAAGTAGCAGAAGATATTCTAAGAACCAAGTCAACACAGGAATGGAGAAAGGAGAATCTGCTGATACAGTTGATTGCAATTAGGGATACAGACAATAGGCAAGAGGGAATTGTAATATATTGAGGAAAACTGGCAAAAAAAACCCACAAGTTATTGGGAGCAAATAACTAGAGAGAGAAAAGGTAACAGAATGGGAAGTCACCGAGAACTTATTTGGACTGCAGGTTAGAGACAGCCTTCTCTATCAAGGACTGATATCAGAATATAGGCAAAGAAATAGAAATAGGGGGTCCTAAATGAAAGACCAGCACTGATAGAGTTTTTATTAGAATTTAAAACAGAAGTTGCAGTTAAGAAAGGAATAATTAGCAGAACATATAAAATATTGCATGATAACTATAAGAATCAATCAGTGGAGGTTAGGAAGGATTGGGAACACAGACTGGATAAGCAACTCACAAAAACAATGGAGGGATATATGTATGTCCCCAAAATATGCAACAAAATCTAGAAAATTTAGGATATTTGCTTGGAATTGTTTACATAGGTATTTTTATACTCATGCAGACTCCAAAGAATGTCTCCTCAGGTAGACATTAAATGTTGGAGGTGTGATGGGGACGAAAGAGGTAACTGGGAACATATTTTCTGCGAGTGTAATGAGTTGGCAGACTTTAAAGATTCCCTGCAGACTGCTGTGTTGGAGATGCTGGGTGAGCAAATTGGAGTAACTAGGGAATTTTTTTTTGAGCTATGATACAGAATTGGAATTGCCTAGACATATTAAGGCCTTGAGGATGGCTGCCAAAAAAGCAATTACTAGAAAATGAAAATCAGAGTCTAAACCAACTTTGCTAGAAGTAGTGAAGATAATAACAGAGATAAAACAACTGGAACTGGGGTCTTTAGAAAAAGCTAGGAGAAAATTGCATAGAAAAAAAATGGGAAATGTGGGATCAATACATGTAGACGAGGGATGAGGTTTAAAAGAAAGCAGGATTTGAATGAGCTGTGTAATGATTGAATGACAATGACTGGATATATTAAAATGATGTATAATGCTTGCACAGCTACAGTTGTCTCGACATGGTTTATAATGCATAATGTTTGCAACTGAGATTCTGTCACTTGTTGTGTCTTTCGGCTTTTCCCGGTTAGGGGTCGCCACAGCGGAACTCCGGTCCGCTAATGATTGGCAGTAGACTTTTACATGCCAAGTTGCCAGCTCTGACGCACAACCTTCAACGAAGGTACGCCCATTCACGCATGTCTCCACACAGAAGACGCTCTAGCTGAGAATTGAACAGGACAACGTCTTACTGTGAGGCGACAATGCTACCGCAGCACCACCACACTAAGATTCTGTCACTGTGGTTTATTATTTCCATTTATACAAATGTAAGATTATTAAATTATCATGCATGATACAGGCAAAGATGTTTCTTGTTTTAAAAAAAAGTTTGTTCTGACAAATTGTGAAAGTATGAGGGATGTTTTATCTACAGTTTCTTTTTAAGAAGAAAAATCTGCCTTAAATAACAGTTTCTTCTATTGCAGAGGTCACTACTCATTGTTTGTAGTGTGTGTATGACTCTGTTGATACTTCTTCCAGGGCTATGGCCAGTTTGTCTGTTTTAAGGAGTTTTGCTTGGCTGCATTCTCAGAACTTCTGGGATGATGTAAAAAATTAGATTTTAAATTCTTCTTTAGATAGTGACTGGCCCCTTTGCTGCAGATGTGATCAGAAAGTCAGAGGAAAGGGACAAGCTGATACAGGGAATTTCTAAGATTTTTCAGCCCTCCTTTTCCAAACTTTCCAAGGGATTTTCTTTCTCCTCATCCAGTTTTGGCAAAAAAAAAAAAAAAAACCACAGAAGAAACAGCCTCATGAGAATTCAGGTAAACAGATGTTTATGAAGAAATGGCAAGGGAGTCTCAAAAAAAAAAAAAAGTCTCACACCTCCAAAACCTAGGTCAGTCCAAGTCTGAATGACTATTCAGGAGACCGTGTGACCCCCCCACCCCCGAACGTCAATCTCCATTTTACTCTTTGGCAACATATTTCTTTCGGACAAATGGGTTCTGTAAACCAATCATCAAGGTTACATATGGCACTGGAAGGAAATTCCTCCTTTCCAGTGGGGGGGGGAGGGGTATTCCTCACCCTGCAGCTTAGACTCTTTTGTTTCCACCTGTTCTTTACCACATGCTGTCCCAAGGAGTGGTAGAACCAGTTTCTCCTTTTCATGTGGGAAAGGGGTTTTATTCAAGTATGTTTCTAGTGCCAAAGAAAATGCTTGTCTGGATCACATTATAAGTTTTCTGCCATACCCTTTGGACTATCCACTGCATCAAGAGTGTTCCCAAAGATCTCTTGCACAATCTGGGATTCCAAGAGAACATTCAAAAAGTCTTTCTTGACTCTTGTTCAGAATTGGTATATTTTTAAGGCTGACTGGAACATTATTAAAATAGTAGATAACGAACCTAGGTTTGTAGATAAGGCTAAGTCTTTAAACCAATACTTAGAAACAGACAGTATTATAGCCAAGACTGCTAATACTGATACAATTCCTGGCATGTATAAATGTGTTGTTTGTAATATGTGCTCTTTTATCTTGCAGGGCTCTTCAGTATTTTTGTCTCATAAAATAAGCACATTATAAATAACAGTTATTTTAATTGCGATTGCCCTGGTATTATTTATATTGCAATCTGCTCTAGCTGCCAGTCTTTTTATATAGGTTTGTCTACAACAAAATTAAAAGTGAGAATAAAAGAACATCTGTATAGTGTTAAACACTGTGAAATCAACAATGCTCTTTATAAACATTCTACTGTATGTGCAGATTTCAAACAGTTTAATATTTGTTTTGTTAGATTCAGTCCCTAGGGATGTAAGGAGTGGTGATTATAAAACAAAATTGCTTTTGACGAGAGAATCTTTTTGGCAGCTTAGGTTACAGGCAGATAAGCATCCTGGAATCAATAACAGTATTTGTGTTAAGTGCTTTTTATAACTCTATGTGTCATATTGTGTAATGTTGCTTTAAAAGTTGTTTTGCTGAAGTTTTTAGATTTTAATTGTTTGACTGTTTAATCAATTGTTTAACTGAGTATGTAAATCAGTATATATAAGGTTGGTTGACATATTTTCATTTTATTCTGACGAAGTCTTTAGACAAAAGCGCTAAATAAATATTTCTTTGACTGGAATACCTCCTGTTGGTGTTATTTTGTGGTATCAGAGTTTACTTTAAGCCAAACTATCCATCTTCCTGCTTCCTTCCCTGAATCATAAAGAGGGAGAGAGGATACTCCATACCTTGGATGTCCACAGACAACTAGGGTACTCTCTTGACAGAACTAAATCTTTCAGATCTTCAGATCAGTCGTTCATTTATTGTAAAAATAAGAAGAAGGGGCTACCTGTGTCAGAACAGACTATTTCCAAATGTTTGTCTAAGGCTATTACTGTCTGTTATACTCACCATAACAAATCTAATTCCAGGCAGGGTCACTGCTACAGCAGCTCTCTTCCTTCATCCCTCTTATTGTTTTGTTTTTATTTTGGTGTTTTTTTGTGCCAGGGTGTGGACATATATATATTTTTGGTCCTTTCAGGGTTCAACCTCCCTCTATCTGCTGGCAGGAAAGCTTTGGTCCAAACTTGTATTTTAGTCAGCTCAGCTTGAGCTGCTTGAGTATATACCCTGAAGCTGGTTGGCTGTTATATCCTTGGCAGAAACCCATATAGCTAAGGGTATTGCATAAGTGATCATTCAAACATCTACTGTTATGGTAAGTTCAGCTTACACAACTGTACTTTTTTACTGTTTCTGAGGAAACTTTCAGTATTTCTCTTAGACGTGCTGTGTGTATGTGTGCTGTAGACACTAGAGGCCAATCTTTACTGTTGTTAGTCTGCTTTATTTTCATCTTTTGACAGAAAAATATTACAGAACATGGAATTTTCAGCATTTATCTATTATCTGCTTTATGTAGGACTTTGCTATGTGTTTTAAACATTGGATTGTGATTTTACCATGAATGAGTTTATTTGAATGTACTGTTGAGATTTTACAACAACTGTCAAGAAAATATAGTTTAAATTGCTTCTACACATAATTTTATGGCAAGTTAGTGTGGTTAAAGTGTGTGGAGCTAATTGTTAACAAAGATTTGGCACACTAGTTGCTTTGGTGTTTTGGATTTTGTGTACTGGAAATTATTTAACATCTAGCAGATGTAAAATAATTTTGAACACTTTCCAAACTGTTATTGTGATAAAAGGACACCCTGTCAGAGTTTAGTTCTGTGGGGACATTCTTATTACTAGAAACTTTAAGTACTTATTGTGATACCTTAGCATGTACTGTCAATTTATTATTCTGGCTAATGTTCATTCCCCTGACTTGATGGATTCTAACTCTGGCACTTCCCAAATCCTGTTGCACTTAAAAAATAAATAAATAAATAAATATGCCTCAACCTATGGTTACTGATTCTATCGGGGGCCACTGCTTGGCCTGCAGACCACTTACCTTTTGCCTAGTCTCCCTCTAGTATAACTTTGCCAGCCACTATGGAATGGGGTTTCGACACATCTTTTGGAACTGTTCCCACTACTTGGTGCAGGTATGGGAAAACCAAACCCTTTAGGTACAGGAGCAGTCCAGGGTAACAGACCTTTTGCCGGGCATAATACTCTTTCCCCAGATAATTTATTTAGTAGTGAAGTTCACAAGAAAAAGAAACAGAAGCTTCATCATACAGCTGGCAATCAGACTATAGTTGTTTATAAGGCTGATACGATTTCCTTAGCCATACATGAGCATAGTGCTAGTTTGACTAGAATCCTTTCTGTTGTTTCAGAGAAAGATGAGGAATCTAATGAACACAATGGTGATTTCCTAGTTGACACTGAGTCCAGTCACTCTGATTCTTCAGAGGGTGAACCTGAGCTTAAGTCCAAAACAAGTGCTCACTTTTCTTCATATAATTGCTAGATTTAGTGATGTTTTTACTTGAGAGCAGTCAGAAACTACCTCAGAGCTAAGCAGGTTATACAATCTTTTAGAGGATGAGATGCCCAATTCTGTGGTTACCCCCCCCTTTACTAACCTTGGACGATGTTTATAAAGCTGACTGCAGGATACCAGTATCTATTCCAGTTGTCTCTTAAAAGGTTCAGAGAAAGTATAGGGTCTCTTCAGATATGACAGGCATCTTGTCTCATTTTACTGCTGACCCAGCTGTGGTCTCCCCATCAGCTTGCTTAAATAAAAAGTCCTAGGCTTCAACTAATCCAATGACCCCTGATAAAGAAGGAAAATGGTTAGATCTTCAGAGCAAAAATATGTCTCTTTCTAGTACTCCAGAATTTAGAATGTTAAATTATGAAGTCTACAAATGGAAATTTATTTTACAGCGTACATAAAGTTTGGTTGATTTTGTGGCAAAAGTCTTATATCAATGAAACTGTTTCTGATTTTTCAAAACATAACTTTGAGAGTTTTGCTTAAATGTGCAGATAGAGCCTCAAGAAATGGTGCTGCTTCTGTTGTATTAAGATGGTATGCTTGGTTACCTAATCAGGACATATCTGATGAGTTAAAAGCTGAAATTTCGTACTACACAGATTCTCAAACAGTGGAATGACAGAGACAAATTAATACTTGGGGTATCTAGTATGTTTCATGTACCAAAGTTCTCCCCAAAGTGTCTTCCTTCAAGGGGCAGAACAAAATTCTCAGCCAAACGAAGTCAGGGATCCAAAAGGAAATGGCATGAGAGTAATTCTTCAAAACCATACAAGAGGGGTTCCTTTCCAAAAAAGGATCAACCCTCTACAAAGGAATAACTATGTTGAGTAACAGACCACCTCTACCCACCCCCTTCCTGTACTTCCTTTTCTTCTTACTTTCCCCCAGGTTCTCTCTCAGCCTTAAAGCATGGCCACAAATAATCTCAGACAAGCAAGTTCTGAGAATAATTCCAAGAGGATACACTTGGCAATGGATAGAAAATCCTCCCCCTTTCAGGGGAATTCCCCCACATCCACAAGACCAGAGAGGGCAGTTTCTTCCAGTACTCCATCGCATAATAGAAGCAGGGATCATAGAACCAGTACCTGTGATACACAAAGGCCAAGCACTTTACTCCAGGATTTTTGGAGACCCATGCTAGCTTTATCCTTTCCAAGTGCCTTTGTAAAAGTTCATAAATTCAAAATGCTCACCTTAAGTTGGGTTCCAGCATTGCTTCCAGACCACTGTTTTGCAGTGACTGTAGAACTCTAGGACTCATTATCATATTCCTATTGCTCCTAATTTCAGGAATTTCTTGAGATTTGCTGTGCTTGGCTTACATTATCAGTGTTCTACATTACCCTTAGGTCTATCTACTGCACCTTGAGTTTTTACAAAGTGTATGGCCCCAGTTGTTGCCTATAGCAGAACCATGGAGATCCATATTTTGCCTTATTTAGATGACTTGCTGATTTGTGCAGATTCTGTATTCAGGTGCTTGGAGCCATTAGACAAGGTCACATCTCTCCTTTCCTACCTGGGCATCAAATTGAACCTACAAAAGTCCTCCCTCATACCCTGTCAACAATTGTTTTCCTGGGGTATTGGATAGGCACAGTAAAAAGAAAACAAAGTTCTGATTTATCAAGGCATGTGCTTAGATTTCTTTCTTCTAGATGTGGCCTCAGCAAGAGAGTTCCTCAAAATTCTAGGCCTCAAGACATCAATGATACTCAAAGGTTTAAAGGTGTTTACTAGGCTAATGATCACAAGGAACTTTTTAAGCCTAGCTATGCATCCCAAATCTCTGACAAGATCTGGTATCCTTGATAAGTGCAAGCAGATACTTGGGAAATGAAACATTTATGAGCAGGGGCCTAGGAAATTTACAGGCTGCCTGTGACCATTAGAGACATAGTGCTAAACCAAGGATGAATTTCCTGTCCCCCATCCAACTGTCCAAGTTACATTTGAACTGGGTTAGGGAGGAGCTCTGTTTCACGTGGATGGGGAGTCTGTCCAGAGAAAGGGTAGTCTTTAGGGCACATACCTGTCTCCAGCAGGTCCTATTTATATCACAGGCAAGGTTTAAGTCTTCAGAATGTATAATTCTGGTGCTGTTTGTTTGCAATAATGCAGAAGGTCCATCAGAGTGGGTTCTAGCAGTGCCTTGTATGCCAGGCATAGATCTACCCTCAACAGCCTGTAGGAGGCAAAATAGAGGGATAGGACCTTGAGGCAGTCTGCACAGGACATGTTACTTATGCCCTGTATTCTTTTAGTGAGGAACCTCTGTGGCTGTTCCAATTGCTGGATATGCCTGGTTAGGTACATACCAAAGGAGGCATTGTACTCAGTGATAAGTCCGATGAATGCAGAGTACAGTGGAACAATAACTTCCTTGAACTCAGATGCCATACTTTTGTTTATAAGTTGCACAACATAGAATGATTTCCTCACTACTGTAAACATGTGAGGGTCAAAGGTTAGATTGCTGTCTATGTCTGTCCCTAAATCCCTGACTTCTGGATCAGCTCTTAGGAATGTGTCGTCAATATGAAAGTTACCAGGAGTAGATCATTTCTTTTTTTAAGCCATTGTATTGATTTTAATAAAATAAATTCATATATTAATCACATAGATTTGACATAAATATATAGTTACAGAGATTATAACATATAAAATCCAAATAACAATGCATAATAACTTGACAAAATAAAATAACTAAAGTATTTACAAGGACATCCATTAAACTTTGCATACATGTGATGATTATACCAATTTTGGTTGATACACAAATTAAAAGGAAAAAAACTGATAGTATTCATTGTGTTTGTTAATTCTTTTTCAACAGATTTTGTAAATTAAAACATATATGGAAAGCATAAGTCTTTCTAGTTGTTCTAGAAATTATGGTTTTAAGTTGTAAACAACATACTTCAGATAACATATTCTTAAACTCAGTGAAAGTAGGAGGAGATTCAGAAAACCTATTTTTGGTTATGTCCTTCTGGCCACAGCAAGTATTGCCCAGAGTAAAGGATGTTTTACCCTTAACACTGTGTGATATGGGTGTGTTAAAAACCACTAGAGATTTAGTAAGTAAAATTATCTGTGAATAATGTCTGTAATAGTTCATTAACAGCCTCCAGAATGTTTTAATTGCAGGGCAGTCAAAGAACATATGAGCCCAGTCAATATTTATATCTAACTTACATTTATTACAAACATTTTGTTTTTTGTTGATTTTATTTATTATTTGAGGAGTGCAAAAGGATCTATGCATAAATCTCCAAGAGTATAGTTTCCATTTAAGAGACAAAGTTGTTCTCCCTGCTGGTTCAAGTATGTTTATTCTATCTTAATTACTGGGAAGTTCATTGTTAATTGTAAAGAAATAATTCCAATAACTTTCAGGGCAGGTATATATTTCATCTCTAATGATTCTAAATATAAAAGAGATTTTACTGAATATATTTGCTTATACTGAAGAATTTACTGAAAATAATCTAGTAATATATTTGTATTTTATTATCAATGAATAATCTGCTAGTTTGTATATCTAGCCATAAAGAATTATCTAACTGGCATTCCTGTAATATCCATAGTTTTAGTTTTACTATCTGATGTCAGTTGAAACCAAAACTTAAGTTCATTTTGTTTAAATAATGAAATTTTGCCTAAATCTGATGTTAACAAAGCTTTTTGTGTAAATGCTATAGGGAATAAAAGGAAAAAACATTCTTTGTATCTGGGGTGCTTATATATAAAGTTTCCAAAATTTGTTAGCAAGTTGTAAATATAGCTGGTTGAGTGTGTGGGTGTTATATGTATAATAAAATAATCTTTTAGTATCCATAACATTGGATTGTTTATTATTTCTAACTTATAAGATAGGGGTCTCAGAATTAATTGCATGGCTGTTGTTTCCCAATATATTTTCCATTTAGCTGAGTATGATGTATCTAATAGTTGTACAATTGTCCTAATTATAGAAGAGTTTAAATATAGGATCGAATCTGGGAAAGCTATCCCTCCTTTGCTCCAGCTATTTAAGTGTTGTTTAAGGGCTATTCCTGTTTTTTTGGGGGGAACCATAAGAATCTTAATATCAAAGACTTTTGTTTATTAGTTAGGGTTTTGGTAGGAAGTGTTAAAATGGATGGAATAATGTATAGGATCCTGGGAAGGATAATCATTTTTATAATTGTTAATCTTTCTTCTGTTGTGAAAAAAATAATACTCCACTTCAGTAATAGGGTTTGTATGTTTTCATAACATTTATTGTAATTTAATTGTATTATTGATTTTAAGTCTTTAGCAAGGATAATTCCCAAGTATTGAATTTGTATCTATTATTATTTTTTTGTTGTGCTTTTATTTTTATTAGAGTATATGGGTACATTTTTGGTTTTATTATTGAATGATAGACCAGACATCTTTTGAAATATATTGATGGAGTCAAATAATGAGGTTATTGAGGAATCATTACCCTTTGTAGTAATAAGTACATTGTCTGCAAAAAGTTGAATTTTAGAAATTAATTCCCTACTAATCTCAAGTCCTTCTATATTTTTATTCTTTCTTATTTCACTGGCCCATGGCTCCATAATTAGGGTGAATAGTAGGGGAGAGAGGGGACAACCTTGCTTAGTTCCTTTTATGATAGGTATTTTGGTTGAGATATATGATCCTATTTTAATATATGCAAGGGTTCCCATGTATAGATGTTTTAATAAATCAATATTTTTTTTGAAAATTTTAAACATTCTAATAGTATGAACAAATAATCCCAATATATTGAGTTGAATGCTGAATTTATGTCCAGGCTTATTAAAGTCAAATTCTTCTTTTTCCTTTGAGAGTAATTAATTAAGGCTAGCATCCGTTTGATATTATCAAAGGTACTTCTATTAATTACAAAGCCTGTTTGATCATCTCTATCAAATGTGGTAGGAATTTCTTTATTTAATCTTTCAGTATAAATGTTCATGAACATTTTATAATCCACATTTAATAGTGAGATGGGTCTGTATGAAGAACAATATTTAGGGTCTTTATTCGATTTTAGAATGGGTGATATGAATGTATATTTCCAAGAAGGAGGTATTATAGTGTTATTTTGAGCTGAAATGTAAACTTTGTGGAGCAAAGAGCAATTTTCAGGCATAATTTTGTATAATTCAGGAATGATTCCATCATTTCCAGGTGCTTTATTTTGTTTAAGTTTGTTAATTTGAGTTTGTATATCTGCTAGGGTGATTTATTTATCTATAGCTTCTGCCTGTTGCTTGTTAAGTTTATTATAGAGGTTATTACTAATAAATTATTTTATTTTGTTTTTAGATTCTATATTATGTGTAGTTTGGTTAATTGTGTGGAAGTGATTTCTAAACTCATCTATTATGTTGTGTATATTATATACATCTTTCTTTTTCTTCGAAGAGTACATTTCTTTAATATGATTATATTTATTTATTATTTTAGTTTTGTTTTTAAGATTTGTGTTTGGGGTTTAAGGAATAAGCAAGAAATGTGTATTTTTCTAAGGAAATCATAGTCTTATGGTGTAATATAGCTCTATATTCCTCATTTGGTTTGCCTATTCCATCTCTTATGCTTTTAGTTAGTTTATTCTTATTTTTGAGATGTACCAAGGCAAGCTTATCTTGTATTATTTTTAAATCTTTATCCCAAGACTTCCTCTTATGATAATACCATTTATTTATTTGTCCATACAAATATGCTTTTAAAGCATCCCATATATAAATGTCAGGAGTGTTAGATGTTAAATTTAGATTTATAAAGTTATGTATTTTTTCTTTTAAAAAGGTTTGAAAATCTTTTAGTTGTATAAGGTAAGCTGGGATTCATTTTATTTGTATATTGGGTATACTCTTGATGTTAAGTTCAAAAATAATAGAGTTGTGATTGGATATTGGGCATGTTATGATTTTACTGTTTGTTAGATTGTTTATTATTTGTCTAGAAAAAAAGTATTATATCTATTCTAGAATAAGTTTTATATTTATTGGAATAGAATGTATATTGTAGTGAACTCTGATCTGAATAACCATAGGTATCTTTTAGTTGATAAGAGTCCATGAATTTTATTAACTGTTTGGCCTGTGAAGTTATCTTTGTTTTCCCTAAAGTACTAGAATCTTTCTCATTTAGAATACAATTGAAATCTCCTGCCATGATGATGTTTCCTTCATATTGAGATACTAAATTTAGATGTTGTTTAATAGTGTTAGTTCCTATGCCAGGAATCCAATAGTTATTTACTAGTGTATATATATTTTTATTTATTTCAATTATAGCTAGACAGAGCATCCCTTTGTCATCTTGATATGAATTAATTATTCTGGGTAATGGAAGGGATTTATTCCAAAGGATTGCCACACCCCTTTTCTTTTTTGAGTGTTCCGAGCTTACTATGACTGTATATTTGTGTTCAGAAAGTTAATATCTTTCAGTAGATGGGTTTCTTATATGAAAATCATGTTGGGCTTGTGTAAGTCAAGATATTTGTATAGACTACCTGTATTGATTGAATTATTCAGGCCATTTATGTTGATAAATATACCTTTTAGTGTGACCATTTTATGTTTTTTAGCTAAATTAGCATATATTGAGACTCATTCTTGTCATATGTGTATTGTATGTATCCCTCTCCTAAAAGAAAATTATTTAATCTGTTGACTTTGAACCCCTGTTTTATAGTGGGTAATAATTGTTTTGCTATTCTTGTAGTTAATGTTCTTATATAAATCTACTGTAATGGATGTCAGGTGAAGCATTTTTACAAAAGTAGATGAATATCAAAACAAAATAGCTCCTCACCTGGAGTTATAAACTCCTTGGCCCAGTGACGTCAGTCACTCGGAACAAACCTTTAGACC
Source organism: Protopterus annectens (assembly GCF_019279795.1). Classification (NCBI taxonomy): domain Eukaryota; kingdom Metazoa; phylum Chordata; order Ceratodontiformes; family Protopteridae; genus Protopterus; species Protopterus annectens. Next base: position 1,993,968,850 of record NC_056739.1, read on the forward strand.
ATAACAGAACAAAGCAACCACTTGTTATATATATTATGTAATTTAGAATAGGTAATGAATTAAATATTATTTCTTCTAGTAATATTGCAAAAACATTTTTGCATAACTCATCTATTATAACTATTCTAAAACATGAAGTAAATTGTATACATTAAACATAACTGAAGGTTAAAAAAAAAGAAAACATTTGGCATAAAACTATTTAAGCTGTTATTTCCGTAGGAGTAATATAAAGCCAACTTTACTAATCATTTCTTTATAACCACTCAAAACAGTGTTTAAGAACGTTATAATAACTATTGTCTGCATCATTATAATACATTTTTTGTTATACTTTACTGGTAAAGCTTATTATATTCTAAAATAAATGGTTTCTTTATACTTTGAAGTATTCTGTACAACTATACCATATAACCACATATCTCTAAGAGTACCATTACTATATAGGAGAGGAAAAAAAAAACTTTTGAGTAAGATGTTTATGTAATCCTTGTTCTTATAAAGGTAGATAGCAGTAATTAATAAGATTACCATACAATAAAAACTTTGATCTTGCAATATCTATCATGTAGTAATATCTAATTTGCATAGTAACCTTATATGTATTATAGTTAGATTAACTGTAATATCAGTATTAACTATTATTTCGTTTTTTCTCAATAAAGTATTTTACATAACACTTTCATGCACAGAGTAAATATTTCACATTATTAATATACACAACTTATATTACAAGACATATTACATTTGGCCTGAATAAATATAGTAATTTGGATATACTAGTTTGAAGTGTCTTTCAAAAAAGTGTTATGAAATCTTTCCAAATGCAGAGAATTTAAGATACATGAATGAAATTTCTGATGTGAATAAAACACTTAAAATGAATGTTTTCATTCAAACTGTGAATCATTTGTTTGGTGTAGCTGCCTGCATGTCTGGCTGTTATTGCAAAAGATTAAAACTTAATCTAACATGTTATTTTCTATAAATATGTAATGCTGGAAATGTGTCAATAACTCATTTAGTCACCATTTGAATAGGAATTATAAAGTTAAACAACATACAGATCTAGTTGTTTGACTTTTCGGCTTTTCCCTGTTAGGGGTCGCCGCAGTGGAACTCCGGTCCGCTAATGATTGGCAGTTGATTTTTATGGTGCCGAGTTGCCAGTCCAACGCCCAACCTTCAGTGAAGGCACGCCCATTCACGCATGTCTTTCAGAAGCCACTCAACCGTGGGGAGGACATGCAGACTCCACACAGAAGGCACTCCAGCCGAGAATCGAACAGGAGATTTTCTTGCTGTGAGGCAACAACACTACCGCTTTACCACCGTGGATAACATACACATTTAGCTATGTTAACAAATTCTTTTGTGAGAGAATTAAATCAGGAATCAATCATTTGTTACTGTAAGAGATTTCTTAATAATTGTGTATGCATATGAGTCATTTGGTGTGATGTTTAGATGTCTATCATCACAGCTTCTTGTTAAAACATTTCCCCCTTCCCCTCCCCTCTCTCCTCCTCCTCCCTTCCCATGAAGAAATTTATAATATATAAACATACACTTGTAATAGATTGTGCTTACACAATATTACATTATAAGTATTATTACCTATATATATCCAGTATTATATGAATTGTTAGGTAATCAGTAGTAGCAGGTACATGTGATAAGAAAGGCATAGACTAGTACAGATTAACTTACTTTTCTCCTGCAGATATTTACAGTTTCATAAAATCAGGGTCTGCCATCCTTCTGTCTGTATGGTGTAATTCTCACTGACTGACTCAGTTTTGCTGGTATTAGGCCATTTAGATGATTGTTTTAGTTGCTTTTCTATGTAATTCGCAATTCCTGGTGGTAATCAGGCTGTATATTTCCATTTAAGTTATTTTAGTCGCGCTGACATCATCAATGCACGTCACAATGTTTTATTGCAGTTTGAAACTTCCAAGATGATTCTCCAGCTGTTTCTGGGATGTTGAAGTCAGATAAAGCTCGTAAAAGGTTGGATGGTTTTCCTATTGATAACTGGCTTACTGATAGAACCCACACTGTAAAAGTAGCCGACTCCAAATCCAGCTCCAGACAAGTGACAAGTGGAATACCTCAGGGTTCAGTCCTGGGACCGCTCTTAATTGGCATCTACTTCTCTGAAGTACAGGCCAACACTAAGGGACTCTGGCTAACAAAGTTCGCAGATGACTGCAAACTGGGAGCCATTATTAAATCTCCAAATGATGTGGATACTCTACAAAAGGGCCTTACAGAAACAGATGCTTGGTGCCGGAGCCATGGGCTCAAGCTCAATGCCAAGAAATTTATAGTTATCCCCTTTGGGAAAAAACATGTATCCATGAATTACCATATAGGTGGCAGTACACTAAACACCGAAAGTGTGATAAGAGACTTAGGGACACAGGTGGACAGTGGTCTCACCTTCAATAACCACATCACCACAACAGTCAGGAAATCCTTCTGTGTGGCACACCTCATCACTAAGGGCTTTTCATACAGAAAAAAGGAGGTCATTGTCCCATTGTACTCATCCCTCATTAGACCCATTATAGAATACAATGCCCCGTTTGGTATGCCCCTCTCAAGACATCTGCAACAACTGGAAAGGCCGCAGAAATACCTCACTAAAAGAATCACAGGCCTAAAGCAGATGCCCTATGCTGACCGCCTTAAAAAACTCCAGTTATACTCTGTCGCATATCGTCTACTCAGAGGTGATCTCTGCTTAACATACAAGGCCATGTCAAATCCAGAGCTGTTGGACATGCTACACTTAAAGAAATCCCAATCCCTCAGAGCCACATGCTCCAAGGATCTAAACTTTGTCATCACAATAAACAAAACATGATGGAGGGATAGGTTCCTGACCCAGAGACTCCCCAGACTCTGGAATAGATTGCCCATACATGTCAAGCAGAGTGCCTCTTTGGCCCTCTTCAAAAGGAACCTTGACAATTGGATGGGAGAAAGGAAATTCACCCCGGGGATCACGTCAGTCACCCTGCTAGACAGGGGTCCAGGGAAGTAAATAGTGTGGGAAGAAATAGCCAGGGAATTGTTATGGCTAGGCTTGTATAGGCCCTAGGGCTGATAGTCTAGTACCAAGCTATGAAGCTATGAACCATCAGCGCGAGCTAAAGCAAAGCTCAAAAGTTGTCTCTAATGCAAATTGGTGGGAAAACCGCAAAAAAAAAAAAAAAAAAGGGTACTGCATTTTTTCATGTAATGCTAGTTACGAGCATGAAAATCCCTACAAGCAATTACACTGAAATCATATTGTATAATGAGATAGTCAGTAATCAAAAATCAAGTAAACAAAAGGAAAAATGGCTTTCTATATCCATGGAGAGACATCCTTTTCCCTCCTATTTGCAACATGACATATTTAATTTCCTTAAGAAAGGGAGAGAGACGGAGAGAAAAAACATGAGAGTTTTCTTATTTCTCTCTGAGCATATATAATATTGAATCATAAAATTATATCACGTCATATAGTATTATAGAGGTATATGTAACATCTGTAAGCTACTTATAGATATGTAACAGTAGAGAGTTATCTAGTGACATAAAGCTATAAATCAGAATGTTGTCTAGATATGTGTTTATATATTTATAGGAACTTAATAGTATCTTGATGGAAAGTTAACAGAATGTGTCTATATATATATATTGAATATTTAACTGTTAAAATAGAACCTTTTTCCCATTCTTTCACGCTTCCCCCATCCCTCCTCCCTTCCATTCCAATTTTATTTATATAAAGGAAAGTTATGTTTATGGTTAAATAAATAAAGAATCAAGATGTTGTTTATTTATATATTATTCCTGTAATGTCTATAGGAGGTGTTATATTATGTTATTTCAACAAAACTATTAGTATTAAGATATGTATGTTTATCTAAAAATAATTGTTTGGTACCAATACAATGGTGACAGAGTGAGTATTCTACAGTTACTTGTATAATTACTTAACTGAACCTATGGGACAGATACAGCTGAACAGATATTTAATTTTTATAATGAAAAAATTGAGCTCACCTTGCAGAGAAAACAAAATAATGAAAAGCTTACTTTACAAATTAGTATCCACAAAAATAACAACATGTAGAAATGTGTTATTTTTTTTCAGTTAATTTGTTTTGTTTTTTTGAGTTTCTCAGTGGTTTTCCAAGTTGATGTTGATGCTAATCTTTTAAGAGAAATACTAACCCATTCCATGTCATCTATTTATTCTAGGATCGGGTGGTTTTTGACAAAAATCAGTGCTAAATCCAGGTCTTCAAATAACTTGGGTCCCTCCAAGGTGAAAATCTTCAGCTTTGCAGGAAACAGAAGATGAGTCTTCACTTGTGCTTTCTTTAGTTCTTTTATCAGAGGTAGGAATAATTTTCTTTTTGATATTACCAAAGAAGAATACTCATTGTCAAAACGTATTATTGTATCATTGATTTTTATAGGAGACTTAGACCAGGCAGTCTTCAAAATTAGTTCTTTATCAGATGAAGAAATAAACTTAATAACAGATCTAGGTTGTTTTTCTTAATAGTATTATTGCCAGTCAGTGACTGATGGGCTCTTTCTATCCCAAATGACATAGCCTCTGGAAGGTCTAGTGTTTTTGGTAGCCAAGAGGTGAGTAAACTAGTCATGTTGTTTTCTTCTGGATTTTCAGGAAGTCCAAAAATCCTTAGATTATTTCTGTGAGATCTGGTTTCATCAAGTTTATTTTGTAGCATGGTATTTTGTTTTAGTAGGAGCTCTACATTATTTTCATTTTCTTTTATTCTTCCATCCATATCATTTAGTGCCTCTTCTATGCCGGATATTTGGATTTTTTGCTGTTGTAAGTCCTCATGAAGTAGATCCATTTATTTAGTAGTTTTTTCTTTAAAGCTGTCTATCTTGATGTCAGTTTTATCAATTTTTGTTGTTAGATCCTGGATATTTGATAACAGTGTTTGAAGTTCTCTTCTGAGACTGGATTCTTGACTGGCTGCTTTTGTGGAGCTCATGGTGATATTTTTCTGTAGATGAGTTAAAGTTTTCCAAGTATATATTTGACTGGAAAACTTGTCTTCTTATTTTTATATAGATATTGTTGATTACTATAGTTCTTGACAAAAAAAGTTCAAATTTTTTTAGTTAGAAGACAAAATTCCAGTGAAGATACTGCTGCTAATCAGAGCCCATGTTGGCCACGCCCCCAGGAGTAGATAATTTCTTGAAGGATACTATTATGCATTTCTTGCATTTAGTTTTAGTTCATGGCTTTGACACCAGTTGTTTGTGTCATCCCCTCCTGGAGAAGGTTTGTGGCACTGGCGGATTTAGAGACCACTCCTAATTTGTAGTCATCTTCAAATTTAGTCAGCCAGAGGCCACTGACATTGGCTTTGACATCACAGAAGTAAATGCCAAAAAGGAGCGGTCTCAGGACTGATCCCTGAGGGACTCTGCTTGTGACTGGCCACTTTGTAAATGCTGACCTCCCAATTTTAACATTCTCGGTTCTGTGAGCCAGCTGGCTATTAAGCAGGTGACATAAGAGTTTGTGCCTAACCTCTTGAGTTTGTCAACAATGCCCAAATCAGGTATTGTGTCAAATGGCTTGGCCAGGTCAAGGTAGGCAGTGGGAACTATTTTCCCCTCATCCATTGCTTTGGTGACCTTCTCAAAGAAGTCTAGAACCAAAACATAAGGCACTTAAAGACCACCAAAGCAGCTCCAAACTATCCACTTTATTTGAAATCACAGAAGGTAAAAACACACCCAAATAAAAGCAGGAACAGCTTCTCAAAAGAAGTCCACCAAGTTAAGTAGGCATGACCTGCCCTTGACAAAACTAAATTGGGTTGGGTCTAGTGTCTGGAGGTTTCCTAGGTCATTATTGATCATTTCCATGATAATTCTTTCCATGGCTTTTGGTATGGGACTAGTGAGACATATGGGTCTGTAGTTACCAGGGTCTGTAGATGGTCCACCTATGTGCAGAGGGATGACTGTTGCTGTTCTCCATTCATAAGTCACAAAGCCTGTTTGGAGGCTACAGTTAAACAGCAATTCCAGAGTCCCTGATAGGTCATGCTTCATGCCATTTATAAGGCATCCTGGGATATCGTCTGGTCCCACTGATGCAGTGTTCTTGGCCTTAGAGAGAGCATTAAGGAATTTCCCTAGTGATAGTAAGGGGAGCCGAGTTACATTTGATGGTATTTTCTGAGGGAAGGTTGAGGGGGACAGAGGAGTAAATTTGGAGCTGAATTTGTTGGCCAGCAGGTTAGCTATATCTTCTGGATCAGTATAAGGAGCTCCATTTACAATGAGCTCTGCACACAATTGAATATTGCCTTTGAGGTTATGGACATAGCTAAAGAATGCCTTGTGGTTGTTCTTAGCCTGGGAGACCAAATTTACCTCAGATTTGGCTTTGACAGACTTTATTTATCCTCCAAATTGTTTGTTTAGTTTGGTCAGAGTGCTTTTATCCTGCTGGGTACTGTACCTACTATTTTCTTCCTTCTGTTATACCGCCTATTGATGTTGTGATTCCACCAGGGTAGCTTGTTTTTTTTAGTTAGTTCTGTACTTCTTCCTGGGTACAGCTGTCTCTATGCAGATATTAACATGATTGTATAGGGTTTCTATGAACAATTTTGTGTAGGCAGCAGTGCTTTCAGGGTTTATCAGGGCTTGAAATTTTGCAGGGTTATCACTTAATAGTAGGATGTTAGCCTTAAGAGTATTTCCTGAATATTCCAGGGTTAGGTGGGGTTCCAGGTTTTATTTTTACTTCAACGGGAGACCATTTTGTGGTCTGATCTTACTAGAAACGATATTATACTAGGGGGGTTTAGCACTCTCCCATATTACTGAGGACCAGATCCAGTATGGTTGCATCCCTAGTTGGTGTATTGACATTCTGATCCAGGAAGTTTGTGTTTACAGAATCCAGGAATCTCTGTGCCTGTATGTTTGGTGTTGTATATGATTCCCAACTAATAGTTTAGTAATTAAAGTCACCCATGAATATGGTATTATGTTGGATGGTGAATGTTTCCAGTAAGTTTAAATAGATGGTATGGGTTTCCTGGGTCATACAGGGGGACCTATACCTTGCAAGGAAGTGGTATTGGATTTTGCCTGAGGTGATTTGAACATGGAGAGGCTCAAATGCATTATCATGCTTGACCAGCCTTGAGGTATAATTATTTCTGATGTAAACTGTGCCACCTCTGCCTTTAGTCCCTTTCTGTGTAGTAGATGGTCTAAATGTGTGGAAGGCATTATAACATTGCATTGTTGGTGTGCTCTCCATGGCATTAAACCATGTCTTAGTGACTGCACGGACATTAGAGAGCTTGAGTGGAGTTTTTTGTTTAGATTCCTAGCCAGAGTATACATGAGAAAAAGTGAATGGTACTTGAAGAATTGCTGGACCTAGTAACTTCATTTCTTGGATTTGGAGGTAATGGTACTAGGATCTGTGAACAGGAACTGCAGTGGTGAAGGGATCAACTGTGTCTGAATCCAGGACTTCTTTTCTCTCTTCAGACTGCAGTCCAATCTGTCCAGTTGGACTCTAGATTTTGCATGGGGAGCAGTGTCCATGAGAGTTCAAGTGCAAGGCTTCCAAGTCCCTCAGGATATGGCAAAGCACATAAACATAAAAAACAGGGTGGCAGTGATTCATACCTTAAGAATTATTCACCACTTATGGACTCGGTCCTCTTGTAGTGGTCACAGACACTACTGTTATGATGTGATACCTGAAGAAGCAAAGGGGGTACAAAGTCACACCCTTCTTGCTGGTTGGCAGTGATGGCCTGAGAGCTGGTTCTACAGCATTCTCTGATTCTTCAGACATTGCACATTCCATTAGAGCAAAATACAGTGGCAAACAGACTATGCAGATCATGGACAGAGGCTTATGAGTGAACTCTCCAATTTCCAAGTGATATTATTTTATACCTGACAAAACCAGAAAATGACATTTCAGTGTTGTGGAACATGTTGGGATAGTTTCAAGTATTTTTGGGATACAAAATTAATGAAGATAAAACAAAGCTATAAACTATGCACACACATGAATTTGCTTTATGGAAACATTATAAAATAAAGTACTTAGGAGTATGGAGATTAAAAATTGTTTTGTTATGTCAGCTAAGGATATGTGGAATGAGGCTAAATACAAAAAGTGAGAAATTGGAAGCTCTGTTTTATGGATATGGAAAGGAAGTGACAAGCAGGTAAAACACTTTAGTCCCTTTAGTTTTATATACAGGTCAGGCAAATTTGTATCAACCAGAAGAAAAGTTGTGGGTAGCAGTTAATAAAGAGTTAAAGGATTTTATCTATAAGGGGAAGAGGGCAGCAGTCAAATGGAATAAAGTGATCCTTCCAACAGAAGAGGTATTTCAGAACCAAACAGTTAAGGCTCCTATATGTAGCACAAGCAGAAAGCTATAATTCAAAGTGGAAAGTGGTGATGATGAAATAGGGGAAGTTCAAAAGGAGAGAGTGAGATTTTGGATGCAGTTCCTTAAGGGGAATAACAATAACCATACAGAATATTATATTCATAAAGTAGCAAGTAGCAGAAAGTATTCAAAGAACTAAGCCAAAAAAATGGTTCGAGAAAAGAGATTCTGCCAATAGGGATGACTGCAATTAGGGGTACAGAGAATAGGCAAGAGGAGGCTGAAATTTATTGGAGAAATCTGGCAAAGGAACCAAGGTAGCGGGAGCAAATAATTAGAGAGGGAAAGGTAATAAAATGGGAAGAATCCAAGAATTTATTTGGACTGCAGGCTAGACATTGCTTTCCCTATCAAGGACTGATGTCAGAATATAAGCAAAGTGAAATAAATAGGAGGATCCTAAGCAAAACACCATCACTGGTAGAGTTTTTAATAGAATCTAGAACAGAAGCTGCTGTTAAAAAGGGGTAATTTGTAGGGCATAAAACATATTGCATGATAAGTATCGGAATCAAACAGAGGAGGATAGAAAGGATTGGGAAGAGAGACTGGGTAAGCAATTCACAAATAAACAATAGGGGATATTTGTATGGCTCCCAAATATGCAACAAAGTCTAGAAGATTTAGGATCTTTGCTTGGAGGTGTTTGCATAGATATTTTTATTCCTGAAGCAGAAGCTAAAAGAATTTTTCCACAGGTAGACTGCAAATTTTGGAGGTGTGATGAGGAAGGAGGAGGTAATTGTGAACATATTTGTTGAATGAGTTTTGTATTGTTTGATGGACAGTGACTGGACAGAATATAAGGAATGTATAATGTTTGCAACTGAAAATATGTTAATATGGTTTGTTTTCATTTATATAAATCTACGATTGCCTATGTCATGTCATAATTTAATAAAGATGTTTCTATTTTTTAAAAAAAGTGAGTGGAATCTCCATGTAGAGGTATTCAAGGACTTGAGCCAGATGTAGAGAACACCTCAAGTAGAGTTGCTTGCCTCCTTTCAAATAGACAACCGAAAACATTCTGTTCAGACATCCTTGAGCCATGCTTGGAAAGACAGACGCTCTATAATGCCCATGGTTGATAATAATCCTGTCTGTGTTTCCACCCTTTCCAATGATTCCCAAAATACTTCTAAACATTCAGAAATAATTTCCAAAGATCATTGTGGTAACCTACTTTTAGCCCAGGCAAAGTTGTTTCTCTCTTTTGATGGAATTGTCCAAAGGCAATTACCACATGCTTCCTCACAGACTGGATCTGCTCACGCAGCATTAGGGGTGAATGGTACACTCCCTCTTAGAGCAATTACAACCAACAGCCTGGATGAGTGTGTTTTGATGTCATTTAGGCACATGTTCCATGAGGATGTGCAGCAGGTATTTATGGAGGCAAGAAAACCTGCAACTAGAAAATCTTATGTTTCAAGGGGGACAGGTTTTCCAGGTGGGGCCTAGCCAATGACAGAGGTCCTGAAAGGCTTTCAACCCCTCTATTTCTGAAATATTTGTGTGAGCTACTTAGAAATGGCTTGTCCTATGCTTTTATTAAAGTGCATCTTGTGGACGTCTCAGCTTGTCTGCCCATGGATTCTTCGGCCTTTTTCGTGGTCAGTTTATGAAAGGAATGTTGCAATGAGACCTCCTTGAAAGCAAATTCCTCCTTCGTGGGATCTCAACTTTGTACATGAAAAATTGACCTTATCTCCCTTTGAAGCATGCACCTTGGGCTGATTTACAGTTCATTACTTGGAAAACTATTTTACTCATTGCTCTGACATGTGCAGGGCAAGTCTCTGAGCTGTAAGCTTTTATGGTGGGCCAACCCTATCTGATTTTTCACAAGGACAGGGTTATGTTACCCTCTAATCCATCATTCATGCCTAAAGTGGATTCTGAATTTACCTTGAATCAATACATCAATCTTCCCCTGTTCTATCTTGATCCAAAAACAAGACAGACAGGCAGCTCAGGTACTACCTTGGCAGAACAAAGCCCTTTAGGAATGCTGAACAACTGTCTGACTCCTATACTGGGGCTAACAAAGACTGAGTCTATATCAGAACAGCGAATGCTAAAAATAGTGAATGCTATTCTGTTGAACTATAAAATTCGAAAGCCAAAAATGTTGAAGTCACGGATCAGTGAAGAAAAAAAAAAAAAAAAATGTATATATATATATATATATATATATATATATATATATATATATACACACACACACACACACACAGTGGGGGGGGCTTACCCCCCACCCCCCAACTTAAATATACCAATTCCGTGATTGCATCACAGTGAGGAAAACAGTGAAGTCCCGAGAATGGCCTAGCGATTTTTTCCCTGGGAAAAAAACAAATCGCTGTTCCGTGACTTTGACATTCTCAGCTTTCGAACTTTACAGTTTGACAGAAGAACATTCGCTATTTTCAGCTTTCAATCTTCTGACAGGGAACCGAATTGAACTGTTGCGCAATGGTTGTCTTCAACTATTGTTTTCTGTTATTTCTACAATAGTAAATCTCTTCCAGGCAAGGTTAAGGCTCACTCAACTAGAGCCTATCCTTTTCAAGGGCTTATTGGAAAAGGGTGGGTCTAGAAGCAGTCTAGAGGCAGCAGCCCGATCCTCTGATTATGCCGTCACAACACACTACAAACCTTCCTTTTCAATGTCCATAGCAGGCTTTACTAGGACTATTTTCCAGGGGCTCCTTTTTCCATATCATTCCACCTCCCATGTAAGATAAGATTTGAGAATCTATCCAAAACACCACTGAGGCAGTGGGGATGGTTAACATAGTACAGCTAAATAAGTTCTATCTCCCTGTAACAATAGATATTTGAATTCCTCACTGCCTCAGTGGCAGCACCTACCCACCACCCCCCAGACTGTGCATAGTTGAGGTGAGTTTCAACCTCTTTGAATTAGTTGTTGTTGGATTTGCTTTTTATATGGTGCTGTGATTGGCTGTGAATTTACTCTTACTAGATGAATTTTCCTTTAGGTTCTTTTCTCTCCTTCTCTGTGGAGGCAAAAAGGCTGAACACTCATTTCCTGTGACAGCTGGAGGCTTTCCTCTCAGGATATGCTCAGCCAATTAGATGTTACAGGAAGATAGAAGGAGTGGAGTCTGAGCTGACCAGGACTGGGTTACCTTGGCAGACAACCCAAATTCCCACTGAAGCAGTGAAGAATTCAAACATCTACTGATGCAGGTAAATAGGATTTATGCAACTGTACTTTTTATTTTTATTTGCATTTATTTATTGATTCCACATAATGCCTGTGCAGCTTTTAAATTCTTGTTAGTCTTTGCATGACATTTACAGAACGTGATGACTGGTATGGCTCTCATTTTACAGATTTATCAGCCTGATATGCCTACTACAAAATTTGGTAAGAAATTTTGATTTCATATAGATGCATTTCATTATAAAAGGGAGTAAATATTATAACTGCCTTATTAAAAGAATTTAATAGAATTACATCTTCAGACACCAGTGCTGTCAGAGCTTTAATTTTGTTTTTGGTTCACATGGCTGACTGGTATAATCCATCTAGGAACCCAAGTTCAGCAAACAACCTTAGGTTCAGAGGTACTTACAAGGCTACTGCCTAGTCATAAATTCCCTGTAAGTTTTTATTCCTTATATTTTCAGTATTAGTAACCCAAAGACAAGCAGAACATTTATATATTCCTCTTATGTATATAGGACAAGGGTGCTAAAACAGGGGTGGCTTTGAGATTATTCATACATTTGTCCAGACTACGTTTGAATAGTGTACGAGAAGGACTTAATGTGGAAAGAAAGACTATTCCAAAGAAGTTGTATTCTCTGTGTTGCAGGTCTATCCCTCCAACATACTCTATTTATGTCGCAAAAGGGATTTAGATATCTTGAGCAGGTGTTTATGTCTCCATTGGAGTTGTGATATGCAGTAAGTCTGACAGGACAGGCTCTGCTGAGGCTCTGTAAGTGAGGCAGAGATAGTCTCTCAGTAGTCAGTAAGATATTGAGAAGAAGGACAAGACTTTGAGATGGTCTATATAGTTTTTATGATTTAATCCCTTGATTTTCATACTTTGAAGGCATTGTGCGCACTCAAGTTATATCAGATGTTTGGAGAGGTACATACCAGAGGGGGCGTTATACTCAATGATTAGTCTGACTGCAGAATGATCACATCCATGAACCTGGACTCAATACCCTTAGTAATATGTTGTACAATAAAAAAGGACTTTCTTACAACGGTGATAAAGGGACAGTTCATTGTCTGTATATGTTTCTAGATCCTTAACTACTGGATCAGTTTTCAGGGGTATGTTGACAATATGATAGTTACAAGGGCCTTCTTGCTTGTTGAAGGATACTACAATGCATTTATTTGCATTTATTTTTAGTCCATGGTTTTAACATCAGCTATTAGGTTGGGAAAAGCACTCTTGGAAGATGTTGGTATCCTCTGGGAAGTTTATGATGGCAGCAAGTTTACAGCATAAACTCTTAAATGTACTTTTGACTTCCAAAAAGTAAATGCCAACAAGGAATGACCCAAGGACTAAACCCTGATGGTAAACTGCTAGTGGCATGCCTTTTGGAAGAGATAAGAAAAGCCCACCCTAAGGACTTGGGTTCTCTTTGTGAGTCGATTTACTATTCAACAAATTACATAGGGATTAACATTTAGCTGGGATAGTTTATCTAGGATACTGGGGTGTGGGATAGAGTTGAGTGCCTTTGTGAGGTCTAGATATGTATTATCTACAGATTTAAACAGATTTAAACTCAACATTGCTTCAGTAACCTTGTCAAAAAACTCAACCGGGTTAAGTTGGCGGAATCTGCCCTTGACAGCTGGCTTGGGTCAAGAGTTTGTTGGTTACCCATGTCCTTATTTATTAATTCCATAATCATTCTTTCCATAACCTTATAGATGAAGCTGGTAAGACTTATGGGTCTATAATTTCCCAGGTCTACTGATGCTCATTCTTTGTGAAAAGGGATGAAAGCTGCTGTCCTCCATTCATCTGGCACAAAGCCTGTTTGAAGACTGACACTGAATAGCTTCTGAAGGAAGTCTGACAGGTCCTGTTTCAAGCTAGTCAGTAAGCATCCCTGTATTTTATTCAGCCTCATAGAAACAGTATTCTTGGCTTTGGATAATGTCCTGATGACTTGTTCATGGGAGGTTTGTGGGAGGGATGTAGATTCAGGTAGGAGATCTAGGAATGTGTGGAGGGATGATGTTAGAGCTACCTCAAAGGCAATACACAGCTGTGTGTAGAGCCTGTTGTAAATGGGGCCACCTATACTGAGCCAGAAGATAAAGCAAACCTACTGGCCAATACATTCAACTTCAACTTTACCCCTCTCCCTCCTCAACCTTCTCTCAGGAAATATCATAAATTATAACTCTCCCTACTATCACTAGGGAACAGGTCCTTAATGCTCTCTCTAAGGCCAAGAACACTGCATCAATGGTCCCAGATAATATCCCAGGATGCCTTCTAAATAGCATAAACATGACCTATCAGGCCCTCTGGAATTGCTATTTAACTGTAGCCTCTAAACAGACTTCATGCCTCAAGAATGGAGAACATCAACAGTCATCCCTCTGCATAAAGGTGGGCCATCTATAGACCCTGGAAACTACAGACTGATAAGTCTCACCAGTCTGAAATGCAAACCCATGGAAATGATTAATAATGATACAGTAAACCTCTGAACAGTGGACGCAACCCAGTTTGGTTTTGTCAAGTGCAGGTCATATTTACTCAACCTGGTGGACTTCTTTGAGAAGGTCACCAAAGCAAAGGATGAGGGCAAAATGGTTCACACTGCCTAACTTAATCTGGCCAAGGCATTTGACTCAATACCCCACTCAGGCATTGTTGACAAACTCAGGAGGTTAGGTACAAACTCTGATGTCACCCAGTGGATAGCCATCTGGCTCACAGACAGGACCCAGAAAGTTAGAACTGGGGAGTCCACTTCTACAAAGAGGACAGTCACAAGAGGAGTCCCTCAGGGATCAGTCCTTGGACCGCTCCTTTTTTGGCATTTACTTCTCTGAAGTGAAGACCAATATCAATGGTCTCTGGCTGATTAAATTTGCAGATGATTGCAAGTTAGGAGCTGTCATTGAATCCCAAACGGACACAAATGTTCCCCTGGAAGAGCAGACACAGACAAACAACTGGTGCCAGAGCCATGGCCTAAAAGTAAATGCCATGAAATGCATAATAGTATCCTTCAGGAAGTCATCCACCCCTTTTAAACTTTCATATTGACAACACACCCCTTCGAGATGACCCAGTAGTCAGGGACACAC